>NC_048219.1:20414940-20463982 GCF_002007445.2 Ailuropoda melanoleuca
GAGAGGAAGAAGCAGGCTCATATCGGAGGAGCCTGATGTGGGGCTCGATCCCAGATCGCCGGGATCACGCCCTGAGCCGAAGGCAGATGCTTAACCGCTGTGCCACCCAGGCGCCCCTGGATTTCGGTTTTTATCCTGAGGGCAATGGTCTCAATCAAAGGCTTTATGACAGAGTTGCACCCTGCAGGAGCAACTGGTGGAATGTGCATTTTGAAAACATCACCCTAGACACAGTGTGGAGAAAGGACTGGAGGGAGGGGTTAGGGGAAGAGAAGTCAGGAAGAGGCCAGGCCAGGGATGAGGGGGTGTGGATCAGGAAGGTATAGGGTGGGGAGAGGTGCACAGATCTGAGAAAAATATAGAAGGTGACAAATATAGAAGGTAGGACTTGGTGATGACTTGCATAGGAGGTGAGGGACAAGTGAGGAGCTCTGGTTTCTGCAGGTCCAACAGGAAGAAGCTAGTGCCAGGCCCAGGGGACAGGAGTGCCAGGGTGCTGCCAGGTTCAGAGTGGGGAAAGGGCGAGCTGGGTGTGATCTGCCTGTGAGCCACTCAAGGGTGGATGGTGAGAGGGCAGTCACAGGACCCAGCTACCTTTAACGGCTCATTGCTCTGTCCTTCCTTCTTCCCAAACGGGGCTGTCAGTCAATTGTAAGGGTCCATCGGAGCCAAGCCCCAGAGCCCTCTCTGGGAATGGAAAGGTGTCAGGTTCTTTCCCTGTATTCAAGGACCTCACAGTTTAGGAGAAAGAGAGAGGAGGAAGCATACACTCTATTCACTGTGACGAGGGAGTGGAGGGGCTGTGGGAGCAGCGGACGGCTTCTAGTTTTGCCTGGAGCCCAGGTTGGCTACCAGCAGCCACCTGTGGCCATGTGGGACTATTCAGCATTCCCAGAGGTCCTTGCCTCCCATGTTTGTGCAGGCAGTTCCCTCTTCTGTGAGCATCCTTGTCCCCATTACCATCCTATCCAGCTTCAAAACCTGTTCCAGTGGCATTCTCTTCAAGAGGCCTTCCTTCCTCCTTCAGTTGCAGTCACCTTTTCACTGTACCCCCAAAGCGTGTACATCTGATTAACACGTTCGTCACATGTAGTGTTGCGGCATGGTTACTTGTGTCCAGATCTGGCTCCCCACGAACTGGAGAGACCTTCCTGGGCAAATGTGTGATTCTTCTGTGTCCCCAGCGCTGGGCACTGAGCGGGCACCGCCACAGTCGCAGTGTAGGCCGAGTAAGGGGGCGTTTTCTCTGCGGTCCCTGGAAACACTTGGGCATGCTCAGTGCCGCCCATTAGCCCCTTCTTAGAACCAGTTCCCTCACCCAACTATTCTCCAATCTTCCGATGCTCCCTCACTTTGGACTTCTCTGGACCTTCTTTCCTTTCCCATCCCTCTCCCCACTCTCCACCCCAGCCTTTATCTTCAAGCAACCGCAGCATCAAGCTAGTCTCAGCAAAGAAATAGTATACCCAGGCTTTGTGCTGGAGCAGTCAGCGAGCCGGGGACGCGGCTCCTTTAAGAGTGACCAGCGAGGGGGCGTGGCCTGCGGAGAGCAGGCCCGAAAGGGGGCGCGGCTCCTTTAAGAAGCAGCCGGCGGACTGCGAGGAGGCCCCGGGCCGGCAGGCAGGGGCGCGGTCGCTTTTCGACCTGCGGCACCGCCCGTAGAACCCCGGTTCCTCGAAGCGGGGTGCGCCCGCTTTAATCGGGGTGCGAGACGTTGAGGGGCGGTGTTACATCAGCCGCCACGTGTGGGCCTCTCAGCTGGTGTGGAGGCGGCGGCCCCGCCCCCGGCCCCAGCGGTGGAAAAGTACCGGGGCGCCGAGGTCCCCGCCCCCTTGCCCCGCCCCCAGGCCGGCTCCGGCCCCTCCCGGCCCTTCTGGTTAGCCCCCCTCCCGTCCCGCCCCGGCCCCGCCGCCTTCTACCGCCCCGCGGTGGCTGCGGGTGCGGGGCGCCGGCTGCGGGTGGGCGCCCCGGCTGCCAGGCCCCTGCCCTCACCTGTGGCCGCCCGGGCCCGCCCCACACGCACCCGGAATGAAGGCTGGGGTAGGGAGGGCGCGGATTTTCCCTGGAGTAGCAGACCCCAAATAACTCCACGGCCGTAGTCCCTTCCTAAAGCCGTGGCCGAGAGCCGCGGACAAAGATCCCGAGGGCGTCGGGACCCCCTGGCGCGGCTTCCCGGGACCCGCGGGCGCGCGGGAACCCAAACCCGGCCGGTGGGTGGGCGGGCAGATAGGGAGGCAGGCCGGCTGGAGGAGCCCGATAGGCAGCCAGGCCTGCCAGCGGTGCGAAGAGATGGAGCGGGAGCCCGCACGCGGGGCGCAGACCCGGCCCGCCGGTTCCCGGCCGCTGCAGGCCCCCGGCGCGCAGACCCACTGGCGCCCCAGACGGACCGTGACACGCTCTGGTTCCGGCGCTACCCGCACAGCTCCGCGCCCGCCGCCCCCGACCGAGCCGGCGTCGGCACGCAGCGCCCCCCCTTCGGGAGCGCGCCCCCCCTCCCGTTCTCGCCTGCTTTAGCTCCTTGGTGACAGCGGTGACACCCAGACGCGCGCACCTACCCCGATCTTTGCGGCGAGACAGACATCCTCGTGCGTGCACCCACACTCTTAACCACAGATGCCCGCATGCAAGCGCGATCACACACACACACACACACACACACACACTCACTCACTCACGCCCGCTTGTCCTGGGGGGCTTAGCCCAGCGGAGCCAAACCCAGACCGACGGCAGGACAGACAGAGGCGCGGGCCGCAGCGCTCCCTTCCCGAAGCCCCCTTACCATGCTGCAGCCCCCGGCCCAGGCTTACTGGGTCCGCACCGCGGTGCGCCCAGGTGGCTTTCTTAAAGGGAAAGTTGCATCAGCCTCCCGAGAAAAAAAAAAAAAAAAAACCCCCCCCCCCCGCGCCCCCCCCCGCCCCGGCGCGCCGCTCGCGGCTGCTCTACAGCGTGTTGTGTTTTGGTTTCGGGGAGGCGGGGGCCAAGAGTTTGGTGAAAGTTTGGAGAGTGGAGAAGGCTTGGGAGACCTAGCCAAGTCCCTCCCCTCCCTGAACAGCTCCCCCGGCCGCTCTCCCCCTCCCCCCTCCCCCATTTCATCCCCACCCCACTGGCCGACTTCTCAGGCTCCTCCTCCCAGGGAATAAAATTACAAGTCTCTCCAGCTTTCAGATGATGGATCCCCAGGAACCCCTGGGAGTGGGCTCCACAAAGGAGTCCCCTTCCTCGCCCTTGCCTTGCTGTCCCCGAGCTGGGGCCCTTGGAGGAAGCAGATGTCGTTGCCCACTTCGGACTAGGCTGGTATGAAGCCAGAAGACCCGGAGCACTTGGGGGGCTGGGGCTGGAGCTGGCCTTCCAGGCCCCTGGTCTTCTGCGCCTGCGTTGCCCCTAGGGGAAGTCAGAGCAAATTCCATTCCCTTTGGAGCGGTGCCTCTGGGGACTGTGGGCACAGCTGGGTAAGACCTGGGTCCTAATCCTCATCCTCGGAACTGGAGGTCTAGGGGTAATCCTTCCTCCAGGGACACTTCTTGGACCACTGGTTTGGTCAGTCCTACTCTGCTGCTTGTGTTCTGGGGCTGCAGACACCAATCTGGGCCCCTTATTCCCTCCCTGTGGAGACAGACCTGGGTTCCAATACTAGATAAAGGAGACTTTGCCAAAAGGTGTTTGCTGAGCCTCAGTTTCCTCTCCTGTGAAATGGAGAGGATGAGCGGAGATAATGCTTCATAATGTATATGAAACGCATTGCTCCAGGCTGCCTCCCTGGGCGGCAGTGCCTGGCAGTGGGTGGAAAGCTGCTTCCCTAGCAAGAGCCACCAGTTAGTACTGAATGTCAGAGAAACAGGCATTGCCCCAGCCTGGGGTGGGGGGGAGGGCTTCTGCTCACAGGGGCCCAGTCTGGAGAGTTAGTACCCTCTGTGGACCCTGAGTCTGTTCCTCACTGTTCTCTGGTCAGGAAACTGGTTTTATTTGTTCCCTGGGGACAATCAGCCTCCGAGAAGCTGATGCACACACACCAAAGTCACACAAGTGAGATTCCACTTTATTAATTTACGATCTGAGGCACTGAGCAAGATAATAGGTATCAGGCACAGACATTTCCTGCCCACAGGAGCGCTCTCAGGCCGTACAGTCTATTTCACAAACTCTCCCCAGGGCTGTAAGCTCAGACCTTACAAGCTATTTACCTTGGAGACCTGATTAGATCTGGAAAGACACTTTATCTCATCACCAGATGATTTGCATTTTTACTTTGTTCCCAAACCTAGCAGGTACGGTGTGTTTGGGAGTTCTGGCCCGCTGTGAACGATCGCTGGTGTCTTGTGTGCTCGCCCGTGCCCGGAGAAGTCGACTGGGCCTGTGTCCGCTCATGCTGTGCATTTGTGTAGGCGGCTCTGGGTTTGCGGAGGAGGGATCGTGCAGCGGCTCTGTAGAGTGGGGTGGGTCTGTGCCCCCAACTCCGGGGACTGGGCATATCTAATCCAAGCCCTCCTTGACTCTCCTGCCTAGGACATACATTCTGGTTCTGGTCTCCCCCAACCCCCTCGCCTGAAGCTTGTCAGAAAGGGCCACCATCCGGGGAAGGCAGAATGGAGGCTCTTGGAAGAGGCCCCCAGGTAGGGAGTGGGGACAAGGAAGGGTGTGAGAAGGCGTTTCAATGGCCTCCTTCCCTCTTGACGCAGTAGATGGAAGGGGCACAGGAAGAGGGCCCCAAGCATATCAGTGAAGCTTCTGATGATTATTATGGCCCAAGGAAACTGAGACTTCCTACCTCACACCAAGGCATCCAGATGGAGGGAGGCCTGTTCAGGATACTCAGAGCCAGACGCCCAAGAGGCCCTCAGGCTTGGGGCTGGGGTCAGGGGAGGGTGAGGTGCTCAGGGCTCAACTCTCCCAGGCCTTATCGGGAGGATAGTTTGGCATTAATCCGGGGGAAGGACGCAGTTATCACCTTAGTCCATGAGTCGGGGGGAAAAGATTTTCCCTGGGGTGTTTGGTGGGGAAGTTGGAGATTTGCCCATGAGAGTTTTGCTAGACAGAGATGACATAACGCAAAATATATTTGTGTACATATAGAGAGATTCATGGATGTGTTCATTTTACCCACCTTGATCCAGAGAAGGGCTTTAGGCAGCCATACAGTGAGTTGAATCCTGAGGAGAAACTTGAGAAAGATTTTGGCTCCATGAGACAGGGACGAGAGCAGCTGGGTTTTTTTTTTTTGGTTTTTTTTTTCCCCCAACTAAAATGAGGCCCCAAGGGAGGCAGGTCTGGGCCAAGCCCAGGTCAGAACTGGGATGGCCTTCGTCCCTGGCTGTGAGCTCCTGGCCCTGGGCAGCTGGCCCACAGAGTGGGAAGGGCATGGCTAGCCTGGACCACTGTCAGGAAAGTAGGGGGATCAGGCCTAGGACAGACAAGAGGATGGATAGGGTCCGAAGACCTGCTGACCTGCTTCTTCCTGGGGCAGAGCAGCAAGAGGGCAGGCAGCCCGTGGCGGGGCCCCACCCACTGTGGGCTAAGGTGTGTCTCCCAAGCCTCCAGTTACAGTGCTATTTCCTGGGAGGGCTGCACCCAGTGTCAGATCCCCCAGCGCTGGCTGGCTTCCTCCTTTGTTGTCAGCAGCCTGCAGGATCAAGGCCTCTGTTGGGACACACACAGTTGGCTTAGGTGAACGTCTGTGGCAATAGGGATAAGGCCAGACTTGGGCCACTTCTGGAGGGCACTGAAGGAGCTGGTGGCATGGGAAACTTGGTGGAGGGGTGCAAAGGGGCCCTGCTGAGACGTTGGGGGAGGGTGGACATTGTTTTGAGTTGCAGCCTGTCCTGACCATTGGTCTTCACCTCCTCGGAATCCCAGCCTCAAGAACAGAGCAGGATTACTGGGAGTGGCCCGCCTGGGCTCGGCTCTCAGATTCTTTCTCCCTTGAACTTGGAGCACAGTGGTCAGTGCCTGGCACCTTCCCTGCCCTGTCCCAGTGCAAGGGAGCAGGTTAAATTGGTTCCCGATCCAGGACGTGTCCGTGGGGTTCCCTGTGTCCCTCAGACCATTCTGTTGTGCTGTCTCTGGCCCTGGTCCAAGGGGGCAGCAAGAGCCAATCATGGGGCTCAGAGTAGGGTGCCAGGTTGGATCTTAGCAGCTCCAGGTGAAATTAGGGCTATAGACTGGAAACATTGGCTTTGGCCCTGTCTGTGGGGTTAGCCTCAATGTCCAGAGCATGCAAAACCCAGATTCTGAAACACCGTAGAGCTCCCCAAATCCAGAATTCCCAATGCCGAGGGTGCTGGAGCTCCTGACACTGTAGAGAACCCCAAACCCAGAGTTCTCGATACCCGGAGCTTCAGGGTCCAACACCCAGAGCACCCAATATTCCTAATACCCAGCTTTGAGTGCCAGTGTCCCAGCCCACTGGAGAACAACCTGGAGGGCATGGAGCAGTGTCCCTGCATGCCCAGGGCCTTCGGGGACTGGTATAATCTGGGGAGTGGCCAATCTTGGGGCTGTGGGTGGTGTGGAAACAGCAGTAATGCTTCCTAAATGCCCCCATCTGGGGTCTGGCGAGGTCAAGAGGGGTTGCAGGAGGGATGGCTTTCCCCCAGACCCATCCCCACCCCAGTCACACGTCCTGTATAATCAAACGTCCATGTACTCACCACATAGGAGTGTCCATCTGCGATGTGCTGGGAATTCACTACTCTCTAGGAATACAGCCACGAGAGGAGAGGGGTCCCCGCTTTCCCATACGGGAGGTATGACAGTGTGCCTGTGCCAGAGCGTTGGTGTGGCTCACCATGTCGCCATCTGTGGCCCACCTGTGGCTGAGGGCATGGCTGTGAGATGGAACGGGTGTTGGCATGTGATGGTGTTGGTGAGAGGCTGTGAACATAAACTTGCTGACACAAGCAAGCTGACACATGTGACTGTCAGAGCAGGTCCGGCTATGTCCATCGGTCAGACCATCCTTAGAGTCCCTCCCTGCCTTGCCGCTTTCCAAGGGAAGTGATGCAAGGCCCCTATTGGCCAGGATCAGGCCTCCCTGTGGGGAGCAGGGGCGGGCTCAGAGCTAGAGGCTGATACCCAGACCCACCCCGCAGGGGCCTAGAGATTCCTCCCACTGCTCCTGCCCCTGCCGGACCCAGAGCGTCTTTGGATTGAGAAGACAGGAAGAGGGGTGGCTATAAGTGAAGCAGCCAATACCAAAAATAGCCAGCCACCCTGGGGAGGATGCTGGGACAGCACCCTCTCCTCCCAGTCCAGCCCAACCCACCCTGCTGACCTGGAGCCTGGCTAGNTGGCCTTCGTCCCTGGCTGTGAGCTCCTGGCCCTGGGCAGCTGGCCCACAGAGTGGGAAGGGCATGGCTAGCCTGGACCACTGTCAGGAAAGTAGGGGGATCAGGCCTAGGACAGACAAGAGGATGGATAGGGTCCGAAGACCTGCTGACCTGCTTCTTCCTGGGGCAGAGCAGCAAGAGGGCAGGCAGCCCGTGGCGGGGCCCCACCCACTGTGGGCTAAGGTGTGTCTCCCAAGCCTCCAGTTACAGTGCTATTTCCTGGGAGGGCTGCACCCAGTGTCAGATCCCCCAGCGCTGGCTGGCTTCCTCCTTTGTTGTCAGCAGCCTGCAGGATCAAGGCCTCTGTTGGGACACACACAGTTGGCTTAGGTGAACGTCTGTGGCAATAGGGATAAGGCCAGACTTGGGCCACTTCTGGAGGGCACTGAAGGAGCTGGTGGCATGGGAAACTTGGTGGAGGGGTGCAAAGGGGCCCTGCTGAGACGTTGGGGGAGGGTGGACATTGTTTTGAGTTGCAGCCTGTCCTGACCATTGGTCTTCACCTCCTCGGAATCCCAGCCTCAAGAACAGAGCAGGATTACTGGGAGTGGCCCGCCTGGGCTCGGCTCTCAGATTCTTTCTCCCTTGAACTTGGAGCACAGTGGTCAGTGCCTGGCACCTTCCCTGCCCTGTCCCAGCAAGGGAGCAGGTTAAATTGGTTCCCGATCCAGGACGTGTCCGTGGGGTTCCCTGTGTCCCTCAGACCATTCTGTTGTGCTGTCTCTGGCCCTGGTCCAAGGGGGCAGCAAGAGCCAATCATGGGGCTCAGAGTAGGGTGCCAGGTTGGATCTTAGCAGCTCCAGGTGAAATTAGGGCTATAGACTGGAAACATTGGCTTTGGCCCTGTCTGTGGGGTTAGCCTCAATGTCCAGAGCATGCAAAACCCAGATTCTGAAACACCGTAGAGCTCCCCAAATCCAGAATTCCCAATGCCGAGGGTGCTGGAGCTCCTGACACTGTAGAGAACCCCAAACCCAGAGTTCTCGATACCCGGAGCTTCAGGGTCCAACACCCAGAGCACCCAATATTCCTAATACCCAGCTTTGAGTGCCAGTGTCCCAGCCCACTGGAGAACAACCTGGAGGGCATGGAGCAGTGTCCCTGCATGCCCAGGGCCTTCGGGGACTGGTATAATCTGGGGAGTGGCCAATCTTGGGGCTGTGGGTGGTGTGGAAACAGCAGTAATGCTTCCTAAATGCCCCCATCTGGGGTCTGGCGAGGTCAAGAGGGGTTGCAGGAGGGATGGCTTTCCCCCAGACCCATCCCCACCCCAGTCACACGTCCTGTATAATCAAACGTCCATGTACTCACCACATAGGAGTGTCCATCTGCGATGTGCTGGGAATTCACTACTCTCTAGGAATACAGCCACGAGAGGAGAGGGGTCCCCGCTTTCCCATACGGGAGGTATGACAGTGTGCCTGTGCCAGAGCGTTGGTGTGGCTCACCATGTCGCCATCTGTGGCCCACCTGTGGCTGAGGGCATGGCTGTGAGATGGAACGGGTGTTGGCATGTGATGGTGTTGGTGAGAGGCTGTGAACATAAACTTGCTGACACAAGCAAGCTGACACATGTGACTGTCAGAGCAGGTCCGGCTATGTCCATCGGTCAGACCATCCTTAGAGTCCCTCCCTGCCTTGCCGCTTTCCAAGGGAAGTGATGCAAGGCCCCTATTGGCCAGGATCAGGCCTCCCTGTGGGGAGCAGGGGCGGGCTCAGAGCTAGAGGCTGATACCCAGACCCACCCCGCAGGGGCCTAGAGATTCCTCCCACTGCTCCTGCCCCTGCCGGACCCAGAGCGTCTTTGGATTGAGAAGACAGGAAGAGGGGTGGCTATAAGTGAAGCAGCCAATACCAAAAATAGCCAGCCACCCTGGGGAGGATGCTGGGACAGCACCCTCTCCTCCCAGTCCAGCCCAACCCACCCTGCTGACCTGGAGCCTGGCTAGGATTCCTGTCTGACTCCACTTCCCCAATTCCCATCTCAGTGGCCCCTTTAGACTCGAAGGAGGGACAGAGTAATGATGTCACTGCAAATGATGACATCACAGGGAGCTGTGACATCGAAGGGAGGGACACCAGGCTCTGGGTGTGGGTGGAATAGGGCTGGTTGGGTGGGGTTCCATCTGCTGGCAGCTCCCCAAACTCCCAGCAGCTGGGGATGGCAGGACTGGATAAAGCTGTGTTCAGGGGCCCTGCCTTATCTGTCTCCCCCACATGCCTGATAAGCCTCTTACCAGGGCCGGCCCAGGGAGCAGGCAGGGAGCAGGCTGGAAGAAGGGAAAGGGTCAGCTGGGTCTGGCTGAGCTCCAGGGCAGACAGCAGGGGTCAGGGCGTCCTAGCAGAGCCCCAGGAGGTGGAGGGAAGGGGTCCCTGGGAGGGCAATGCAGAGCGGTCGTTAGGAACAGGACTCTGAAGCCGGGATGCCTGCATTCATACCCCAGCTCTTGCACTTAATACGCGGGTTTGCTGGGCCCTTGGTTTCTGCAATATTCCTCAACAAGAATACTATTAGTAGCGACCATCAGACATAGTATTGTGAGGATCAATTATGTGTGAAGTAGGCACAGAAGGGGGCCTGGTGTATAGTAAGTACTCGTCCTCCTTCCTCGGTGAGATCGGGGTCCTCACCCAGAGGTGCCCATCTTACCCAGCAGCACATTCTGGGGGCCTGAGCCTCGCTGGAGTCTGGGGTTTTTGGGGGCTGTACAGCCCCATGCGCATCCCCATACGCACCCCTACACCTTCCCAGGCTGCACCTGCCTCAGGAATCCTTCCCAAGAATCCCAGCCTTCCTGGCCTGGTTTCTTCCTGCACCCCCTATGGACACCTTGGAGTCCTGGTGCCCTCTGGTGACAAAAGCCATACATGGCAGTCACAGCTGGATCCCCGGGCACAGCTGGCCAGGCAAGGTGCTGTCACTTGTCCGGTTATTCTGTGTTGTCCTCACATCAAGTTTAGGTGAGGAATTACCTCCGTTCTCTAGAATCAAGGTTCAGGAAGGTTAAATAATTTCCCCAAGGTTACAGAACCAGTAAATGGTGGAACTTGAACTTGAACCCACGTTGGCCTGTCTCCCAAACCCACACTCTCTCTCACCTTGTGAACAATATGCACACAGAGTTGCATGGCAACCCAGTAGGTGTTGTTTGTGCCATCCTGATAGTTTGGGTGTAACTATGACTGGGTGTATGGCCATTGAAATTCTCCAACTGTGAATATAAAATGTGAATTGGTTTCGAGAACAATAAGGTTAGGTGTTTGACTACTGGGACCTTTTGTGTGGCTCTGATGTGGCTGATTGCATTGTGTGAGTATAAACCGTGGTCGGGCTTGTCATTGATGTGTGAAATTAGCCATGGCAAAACGTGTGGCTCGTCTGCCCGGGCGCGCGTGCGTGCGTGGTGCAGGCAGGCATGTGTGGTTATTGAGACTGTGTAGGGGAAGGTGACAGAGGGCCCTGAGTTCCCAGCACCATTTGCCTTTGCCGTCCCAGGACTGTGTCTGCTCACCATGACACACATGATGAATGACTTCACATGCCTGGTGCACTCCCAAGGGCCAACCCGCTTCTTACTCCTCTCCCCGCCCCTTTTTGGAGGAAGTAAAGCAAACAGTACCACAAATGGAATTGACTTTCATTTTTTCCATGGGATATTTGAGAGAGCGTTTACAAACCTTTGAATGATATCTCAAAAAAAAAAAAAAGTCACTGAAAAAGAAAAGTAAATACAGCTACTCTAATTCTTTAATTCGAATTTAAGCCCCGATTCTCAAGGTGGTGTTTGAAGATCTCTGGGGGTCTCCAAGACCCTTAGAGGGGATCTGCAAGACAAAAACGATTTTTATAATAATACCAAATTATTATTTGCCATTTTCACTTTGTTGATATTCACGTTAGTGATGCAAGGGCAGCAGAGGGCAGTTCTAACTCTGGGGCCCAAGGAGGAATCAGGGCGCGGCTCCCAGCTGTACCCGCAAGCTTTGTACTTTGTCTGCCACTATGCTTGCACGGAAGAAAAAAAAGAGGAAATGGGATAAAGGGACAAAAGGGCCGGTTTCACTTAAAAATGTCTTGATGAAGCAATAAAATTATTAATTTTTTTAACATTCAACCCTTACGTGTCTTTTCAGTATTTTTGTGACCTATGGGAAGTTTACATAAAGCATGTCTCCTGCATACTGACGTGTGATAGTGATCTTGGGGAAAAACACTTGTGCAGTTGACTTAGGGGCTGAAATTCACTTTTCTCATGGTTTTACTTAAAAGAACAAATGACAAAGAGTAGTTATTCAGGCTTGGGTATTTGGCATTCGCTTTCTCCAAAGTGAACGAAGTGAGCCTGACTCTTCAAGGGAAGCAATTTTTCAGTGCTTGTCACCATTGATAAAATTGGAGCTTTCAAGTGAAAAATTAGAATTTGGCAAATATCTATCTGCTACCGGGAGTTTGAAATCTTTTCAATGTTGGTGAGGTTGGTAATGACATCACTGAATGTGTGTGTGATTTTTTGTTTGCTTTGTTTGTATTGTATAATGAAATGTGTCAGTGTTTGGAAGATCTGCATAACTCAGCGAACCAGTATCTTCTAAATGACCAGTACGTGATGTTAAAAATCACGCATGGATTAAAAAATGCATGCATTCAAGGTGCAGGACAGACCAATGGGTTTTCATGTAACAGAATATGAAAAGCTCATTCATGGAGTTTCAGATCCCACACTACAACTAACCTTTAAGAAATGACACCTGTCGAGTTTCGGTGTAGTATGAAAGAATACCCACAATGGATAAGGCTATTCAAACACTTCTCCCTTTCCCAACTACATACATTGTGAGGCTGAATTTCCTTCACATATTTCAGCCAAACCACTATATGGCGACAGATTGAATGCAGAAGCGGGTAGAAAAGAGATTTACACAAATGTAAAACAATGTCACTATTCTCATTAAAGTTTTTGTTTTGGGAAATACATAGCTATTTTTCATAGACATTTTTTCTATCAACATGTAATACATTGATATTATTATTTTAAATTAATATGTATTTTAAATGTCTTTCAGTTTTAACTTTGAATACAGTGACTATCCATAGATAAACCCACTTAAATAAAACTTTTTGGGTCCTCAGTTATTTTTAAAAATACAAAGGCATCCTGAGATCAAAAAGTTTCAGAACCACTGAATTGGAGTTCTATTTTTATTTTTTATAAAGATTTATTTATTTATTGGAGAGAGAGAGAGGGAGAGCATGAGCAGGGAGAGGGGTAGAGGGAGAAAAAGAGAATCCCAAGCAGACTCCCCCGCTGAGCACGGAGCCTGACTCGGACCCAAATCTGACCTGAGCCCAAATCATGAGTCAGACGCTTTAACCGACCGAGCCACCCAGGCGCCCCTGGAGTTTCATTTTGAAAACAAAAAAAACAACAAAATTGTGTTATAAACATTAAAATTGCTGAGAGACTAGACCGTGTTTGTTCCCACCACTAGAAGAGACGTTAATTATGTGACCCGATAGAGGTGTTTGCTGACACTACAATGGCAATCACGTTGAAATACAAATATATCAAATCAGTATGTTGTTTGCCTTCAACTTACACTATTTTATATGTCAGTTATGTTTCAGTTTTTAAAAGAGAGCCTCTTTCTGGCCCTAGACCAGTATGATCAGCGTACTGTTAGAGACTAGCTCACCCTACTGCCTAAATCACAAAGCGTGGAAGCTGCAGACTTTCAGTATGTTCCCGGAGGGGCTGGCAGCATTCCCTCTCCCGCGGGGAGCGTGTACCTTCTCCCCACACAGCCTGGTCTTTCTTCCTGAGGAAAAATCCATCCTCACGAGCTACTGCCCTCAGGACTGATAACATCGGCTCCGGCCCCGCTCTGCGTGATCACTGCTGCTCTTGCTTCACACCGTCTCTTCCGTTTCTAAGTGCCCTTTTTCTTACACTATTATTTATTGAGTACATTCTGTGTTAAGAACTTTACATTCACTTTCCCATTTAGTCCTCACAATGACTCCACAAGCCAGTTCCTATTCTTCCCATTTTATAGATAAGAAAACTCAACCTCAGAAAGGTTAGGAGACACCTCTAGGAATGTAACAGAATTTAAGTCCTTTTTTTTTTTTAAAGAAACAGGAATATTTTAAAACTCATTTAATTTTTTTTCATCACAAGGGCACTCGCTAATCCCCATTCCCTAATTCACCCATCCCCCACCCCCTTCCCTTCTGGTCACCACCAGTTTGTTCTCTAGAGTTAAGAGTCTGTTTCTTGGTTTGTCTCCCCCACCCCCTTGCTTGTTTGTTTTGTTTCCTAAATTCCACATATGAGTGAGGTTGTACGGTATCTGTCTTCTCTGACTGACTTATTTCACTTAATATGATACCCTGAAGGTCCATCCATGTTGCTGCAAATGACACGATTTCATTCCTTTTTATGGAGGAATAATATTCCATTGTATAGATATACCACAAAAGGCCCTTTTAATTTATACATTCAGGAAGTTATTCATCTGAAGTTTAGGACTTTCACAAATTATTTTTTGTAACAAGTTACCACTGAAGGGAGGCACGAGTATAGATCCTCCCCTGAGCCCCACTGGAGCCCTCACATTTGGGTCTTTGCCCCTGAGCCCCCACTAAAGTCCCCTGTCATATTTAGGGCATGTTTACCCCAACCCTGAATTCTTGCACCCATGTCTTGCCTGGATTTTTTCCAGAACCTTTATGCTGAGCCTTCACATCCTCTCTTTTCCGCTGGAAACTCTCTGAGCCCTTACCCTGGGGCAACATGCTTGAGCTCCTCACCCCGGCCTCCATACCTGAGCCTGCCGATCAGTCCTCACAGCAGACCCTGCGCTTGACAACTGCAGGTGGGTTTGGCCTCTGAGTAGCCCATCTCAGGGAGCAGCGGCAGAGGCTGAAGGGTGGGGAGGGGCCTGAGCTGAGAGAGCAGGAATGGAGACAAACCTGGGCACTCGGCTCCCAGCCATGGTCAGGGACGTTCCCAGAGAGCATTGACCTCTCACCCCAACCAGCTGCAGTTCGAGGATCCGCTGCCTCCACTGTCCCCACTTCAAGGACTGGCAGCCGCCTCTGGAGCAACTGGGGTATCACCATGGCAACCAGGCCAGGCTAGTGTGTAGGTGGGGCTGCTTTAAAGACTTTTATTGCCCAAAAGCCTAGGCCTGATTCTTTCATTTCGGTAATCCTCAGGGGCCCTGTGGGTGAAGGGCCCAGAATAGGAAGAGCCATCTGCTCCCCACCATGTCTCTCAACTCAGAAAGATGTTTCTCTGAACTCAGCCAGATCCTGCCTGAGACAATCTAGGGGGAAACTAAAGCTCTCTGTCCAGGGGCCCCGGCCCCCCCCAAACCCTGTAGATGCTGGTGGATCTCGCCCCCTCCTGGCACTCTGGTAGCAGACCTAGAGGCGAGGCCGGAGGGTCTGACCTCTTGCCTCTGCCTCCCTGGGCTGTGATTTCTCAGGGGTGAGATCTTGTCCATTGAGTACCTGACGGGAGGCACAGAGGAGTGACTGTGGGGGTGGGGGTGCTCAGGGCTAGGTGACCTAGACAGAGGTCTTGTGTGGGCGATTAGCTGTCGCGTTGGGTCTAAGCTCCTTAACCTCCGAATCTAGCCTCCCCACCCCCAGGTCTAATCTTGAGGTGGGGGGAAGG
This sequence comes from Ailuropoda melanoleuca, assembly GCF_002007445.2. Classification (NCBI taxonomy): domain Eukaryota; kingdom Metazoa; phylum Chordata; class Mammalia; order Carnivora; family Ursidae; genus Ailuropoda; species Ailuropoda melanoleuca. The sequence goes on from NC_048219.1 coordinate 20,429,945, forward strand.
GCCTTGGTGGGTCCCTGGTGACCCATTTAGCATAACCAGCCATGGCCCTCTTGGCAGGGTAGAGCCTCTCTCGGTCTCTGGGAGCGTCTCTGCCTCTTCCTGCCTTGTGTTGGGCATCTGTGTTTCTGGCTCCTTGTCTCTGCCTCCGTGTGTATTTTGTGCCTTGTCTCTGTGAAGAGCTCTGTGGCCCTGACCCTGTGAAACTCTGATTGGAGACAGAGGGCAGGGACACCACTAGGTAACGGGTTACACAGAACTCAGTGACAGGACTGGTGACAGGAAGTTTTGGGGACACAAGCTGGTAGGTGACCTGGGGTTTTAGACAACACGGGGTCTAGGTGGCAATGGGTTGTGGGTGTGAGGGAAATTGAGTTGTTTATATCTGACACTTGCATTGGGTCACCCTGAGTTGTGGCTAACACAGGATCTGGGTGACTCAGTGGTAGCAATTCAAGAATCTGGGAGGCCGTAGGAGTGGCAGCAGTGGTTCTCAAGGGGGGGCAATCTGTCTGTGTCTGGAGACAGTTTGGGTTGTCACAAGCAGGAGAAAGGTGTGCTAAGCATCTAGTGAGAGGAGGCCAGGGATGCCCGACATCCCACAGTGCACAGGACAGGCCCCCACAACAAAGAGCTATGGCCCACATGCAGAGCGTCCACTCTGAAGCCAGCTGCCCAGGCTGAAATCCCAGCTCTCACACTCTGCAGCCTGGGGCAAGCTTCCTCATATCTAGCATGGAGCACCCTTCTGAGGTTATTGGGATGACCGAGCCCGTACCTGGAAAGTGTTCATCACAGCGCCCGGCACTCAGTAAGCCTTGTTCACTGAGTTCTGCCCAGACAGAAAAAGAGTAGATCTAGGTTCAGGGACTCAGACTTTCTCTCCTTTTCTCATTACAGCTTCTCCTTCAGCGGGATTCTTCCATGGCAGGAAAGCATACAGCCGACAGCAGCTGAGGTCTTACATCACACGGGTTTAGTGGTATCGGAGAAACAGAGATAACCTTTTCCCTGCTTCTGTACGCTCAATCCCGAAGAACGGCTCTGATTGGCTTAGCTTGGGTCATGTGACCGCCCATGTTTTGCTGGGCGCCATATAAACGCATTAACTCTGGTCATCTTCACACGATCAATGTGGTCGAGTAAGTAGACACTCTTACCTTCCTCTTTCAACAGCAAAGGAAACTGATGCACAGAGGTTAAGTAACTTACCCAAGTCTACGTGGCTAGTAAATAGCAAACGTAGGATTTGATCGGAGGCAATCTGGCTTAAAAACATGCATTCTCAAAAGCCACCATCTTGAATATATGTATGTTTAGATATGTCCGTTTTTGTCAAAATGTACAATAAGAAGTAATGTTTTATTATCAAGGCTCAGTCACAGAAATGTTTTCAATACAAAAGTTTGCTCCTTTTTGTTTTTCTAAACTGAAGTAGCTGTGCTCATAGCCACCCATTCCCTTGGGGGAGCTCATGACAGGTTAGTCCTGACTTTTGATACGACCACCTCGGGGAGAGGAAACAATAAGAGCTGGTTCTGGGACAAAGGGTCGGGGTAGGAGAAAGGAGGAGAAGCAGGTGAGGGTGACCAGGAGAAGAACTAGGTCTAGATAGGAAACAGCCTGGTCACGAGGTGGGGCTGCCAACAATGTTGACCTATCTTTTATGTTTGCATAATGACCCTAGACCCAACTCAACCCTTTGACTTTTTCTGGAGCATTGACAGGGGTCCAGCACTGTCAAATCAACTTCACTGATAACACTCTGCATCTTGCATCGGTCACCTACAATTTGAGGGAAAGAATGACTGGAGAGTGAGAGTATCCTGACCTGGGGCCAAGGGCTCAAGAATAGGGGGATAGATAGTGGTGCTACATTCCTTCCTTATTCATGCCGCCTATTTTTTTTTTTTTTTAGGTGCTTAGTATAAGGAATATTCAGATAGAAGCATGTAGGTGGCTTAGACAGGAAGAGGAAATTTCTCCTGGGAATTCACAGAAGCCATGCTGCTGCAAATTGGTGTTAGAGGTGGAGTTATAGTGCCCTCTACTGGACACTTTAGGGATTTAAGCCATATCAGATTGTGGTGTGGCAGGGTAAGGTAGGCTGCTAAATTCACCAAAGACAAGATTATTTACCAGGGGTGTAGCTTCCAGAGTGTTTGGAAAGGAGACCCACAAAAAGACTCTCTCTCTCTCTCTCTCTCTCTCTCTCTCTCTCTCTCTGTGTGTGTTGGGAGCTGTGTGGCTTCTCCTAACTTCACCATGTAGATGTCAGGAAATGGTTATAGAGGCAAAATGTGGGAGTCGCTGATGGCAATTGCCCAAAGATTTTATTTAAAAATGTGAGAAAACCAAAGGCTGTGGAGATAGGAACTTTTCCCCTTTCCTCAAGTAGTCTAAGTCCAGTGGTTTAAATAAGAAAAGAAGGCACAGCCAGTAACTTTCCAAGCAGAATTGGCTGCATGCCTGGGGTGATTCTGGATGTCAGTTAAACTGAGAAATGCCCTGATTCCACAGATTCCCTTGGTTCACCCAGAATGGACGGAGGACAGAGGGATATCATACCCATGGTAATAAAAGGATGTTTTTATCAGAGTGAGGAAATAGCAGGGTTTGGGGGGAAGAGCAGATGAGGTAGAGATTTCTTCTTAACGGTGAATGCTTTTGTCATGAAATGTGTGTTTGACTTTTTCTCCTTCTGAGAAGGTACCACATTCTGTTTTTCGAAGCAGAAACTTTCTCTGATATGACTGGATTTAGAGCTAGCTGGTTAAAATTTAGTATTTGGGGATTGGGAAAATATTCTTTTTGCTCCAAAGGCTTCTCTTAATTATATAAATGAATCGCCTTCCTGTGAGCCTAAATTTCTCGTGGTGAAATTGTCTTCATGGGTTTAGCTGAGGTATAGTTTGTTTAATTTATGAACACGGTAAGATTTGTCTATGACTTAGAGATGTTGAGAAGTTAATTTATTCTGATAATAAAAGATTTTTGGTTTTCTGTGTGCAAATAATGCATGAATGCATTAGCCTAATAACCCTTTAATTGAAATAACTCACACAGAAAAGCTCATAAATCATAAATATATAGCTTAACGCATCATTTCAACTTGAACACATCTGTGTAAACTTAATTGTTTTAGTTAGCTCAGGCTGTTCTAACAAAACACCATAGACCAGATGGCTCAAACTTCAGACATTTATTTCTCACGGTTCTAGAGGCCAGGAAGTCCAAGATCAAGGTGCTGGCAGATTCAGTTTTTAGTGAGAGCCCTCTTCCTAGCTTCCAGAAGGTTGCCCTCTCTCCTCTGTGGAGAGAGGGAGAGGAAAGAGAGAGCGAGCCTGCGTGTACATGTGAGAGAGAGCATTCTCCCTGGTTTCTTCTTATAAGGGCGCTCATCCCATCATGGCGGCCCCGCCTTCATGCCCTCATTACCTCCCAAAGGCCCCACCTCCTAATCCCATCACGTTGGGGGTTAGGGCTTCAACATATGAACTTTGGGAGGGGGGGCACAAGCATTCAGTCCACACAATAACCACTTGTATAGATGCCTGCTGATCACCACCCTCTGCCCTCCCCAGGTAACCACTACCCGACTTCTAACTCTCTAGGGTAGTTCTGACTGGTTTTGACCTTCGTACTTAGCTAGAATCACACCGTCTACACTCTCCGGTGTTTGCGAGACTCATCCATGTTGTTACGTGTAGTAGCAACGTGTTCATTTCCATTGCTGTGTGGTGTCCCATCGCACGAATACACCATATACCCATTCCAGTTTTCCAGTTTTCGACTATTATAAGTAATAGAAATCCTTTGGTGCACATACCTACCAGTGGGATTGCTGTCCCCCCATCAACTTCAGTAGAGATCATCAAACGATTTCATAAAGTGGTTGTGCCAGTTTATACTCCCATCGGTAATGTGTGAGGGTTCAGCTATGGTAAAAAAAGTCTTTACGCCACAGAAATTGGCGACTTCCACAAATCAGAGTTTCTTTCTCAGAGAGCCATTTGTTAGATCATTGCCAGCATATCACCGCCAAAACCCATTGTCACAGACACATCACATGCTTTCCAATGCTTGGGAGAGTCAGTCTTTTTTTCCCCTCAAAAGAAATGATAATAAAAAAATTTTGATCAAAATTTTAATTGAATATATTTTAAACTCTGATGTAAGAATTTAGAGAGATAATTTTATTTTATTATTAAGATCAACTGTATAAGGAGTCAGACATCTCTTCTTTTATACACATATACATAGCTCAAATTTAAAAAATAGTAACATTTTCCAGGCCTTTAAAAAATCATATATTTTAATGTCAAAGATGAGGAAAAGCCAGGGCAGTCTTCTATAGCTGGTGAGAGTGTAAACTGAGACAACTGCTTTGGAAAACTTCCGCAGCATTTACAAAAGCTAAACGTACATACCCTCCACGACGGGCAACTCTGCTCCTGGATATGTATACTGAACAGAAATGAATGCTTCTGTCTCCCAGGAGGCATCGATGAGAATGTTCATAGCAGCTGTAGTCATCGTAACCCACACTGATGTCCATCAACAGTACAGTAGGCAAATACGTTTGGATGTATTCCTACAATGGAATATTACATGCCAATAAAAAAGAACAAATACAACAACATGTATAAGTCTCACATAATTTTGACTGAAAGAAGTCAGACACAAGAGAGTCCCTGCTGTATGCTTGCAATCATATGGAGTTAAAAACCGGCACAGCTAGTCAACAGTGGTAGAGATCCAGTAGGAGTTACCCACGAGAGGGGTACTAACTTGCGGAGGTCATGAGAGAATCTTCTGGGAAGCTGCACTTATTCTATTCTTGATCTGAGTAGTGATTACACAGGATGCATTACACATATGCATTTAAAATCAATTTGTACACATCACCATATCTAAATTACACTCCAATAAAATGGAAAAGATTGCCTAGCACCCTGTTATTAAGAATGATATTACTGAGTCAGATTCTTAAATTTCTTTTTTTTTTAAGATTTCTATTTATTTATTGGACAGAGAGAGCGCACAAGCAGGGGGAACGGCAGGCAGAAGGAGAAGGAGAAGCAGGCTCCCTGCAGAGCAGGGAGCCCGATGCGGGACTCGGTCCTAGGACCCTGAGATCATGACCCAAGCTAAAGGCAGAGGCTTTTTTTTTAAAGATTTTATATATTTATTTATTTGACAGAGACAGCCAGCGAGAGAGGGAACACAAGCAGGGGGAGTGGGAGAGGAAGAAGCAGGCTCCCAACGGAGGAGCCTAATGTGGGGCTCAATCCCAGAACGCTGGGATCATGCCCTGAGCCGAAGGCAGACGCTTAACGACTGCGCCACCCAGGTGCCCTGAGAAAAGTCTTCTTAATTGCCCCAAGTGCCACTACCCCAGAACAATTATCTTCCACATTTGTTGATCATCATTCTAGCAACTTTCTATGCTGATATATAGAAAGCATTAGACATAAATCATTGAATGATGTAAAATGTAAAATAATTTTGTGTCAGGGTCGTGCCAGAGATTAGCTGCAGGCTTGGTTTTTGGCTCATATCTGCTAGTCAGCTGTGGCTTTGGCCTGAACCCTTAGAAGGTTGAATAGCCAAGCACCTACTTCAGGATCATTTCTGATGTCTTCGAACTTGTGTGTGGTCCATGACCGTGATCTCCATCACACGTCATCAAGGTAACAACGTCTGCAAATTTGAGTAAACCACGTTATTTCGGTTTATCATTAATATCTGAATATTTGCTTTCAAGTATGGGTAGCCGCTCCAGATGCAACCCAGTGAAACTGTCCTTCTTTGCTTGAGATGCTGAAATTCTATCAGCCAGTTGAAGCACAAATGTATATTTAATATTTCATGAGTAAAATGCTGTAATAATTGATGATTTGAAAGCTGCTAATTGTGTGCATAAAAGCAATGACTAAGAACTTTCCAATAATTAAATACGGAAGCAGCAATGCAATTTTAAAGAAAAAAGATGTTAACTAGGTATCTTTAGGAAGAACTTTATATTATCATTATATATTTTTTAAATATTTTATTTATTTTTAATGTTTCAAGTTTTTTTTTTAAGATTTTTATTTATTTATTCGACAGAGATAGAGACAGCCAGCGAGAGAGGGAACACAAGCAGGGGGAGTGGGAGAGGAAGAAGCAGGCTCATAGCGGAGGAGCCTGATGTGGGGCTCGATCCCATAACGCCGGGATCATGCCCTGAGCCGAAGGCAGACGCTCAACTGCTGTGCCACCCAGGCGCCCCATAATGTTTCAAGTTTTTACTTAAACTTCTAATTAGTTAATATATAGTGTGATATTAGTTTCAGGAGTAGAATTTAGTGATTCATCACTTACATATAACACCCAGTGCTCAGCACAAGTGCCTTCTTTAATGCCCATCACCCATCCAGCCCATCCCCCACCTACCACCCCTCCAGCAACCCTCAGTTTGTTCTCTATTGTTAAGAGTCTCTTAGGGGCGCCTTGGTGGCTCGGTTGGTTAAACATCTGCCTTTGGCTCAGGTCATGATCCCAGGGTCCTGGGAATGAGCACCCTGTCCAGCTCCCAGCTCATCGGGGAGCCTACTACTCCCTCTCCCCTTCTCATCCTCTCTCTTTTGCTATCTCTCTCTCTCTCTAATAAATAAATAAAATCTTAAAAGAAAAAAAAAGTCTCTTCTGGTGGGGTGCCTGCGTGGTTCAGTTGGTTAAGCAGCTGCCTTTGGCTCAAATCATGATCCCAGTTTCCTGGGGTCGGGCTCCCTGCTCAGTGGGGAGTCTGCTTCTCCTTCTCCCTCTGCCCCTCCTCCTGCTCATGCTCTCTTTCTTTCTCTCTCTCAAATAAATAAATGAATAAAATCTTAAAAAAAAAGAGTTTCTTATTGTTTGTCTCCCACTTTGCTTTTCCTTTATCCTATGTTCATGTTTTGTTTCTTAAATTCCACATATGAGTGAAATCATACGGTATTTGTCTTTCTCTGACTGACTTATTTTGCTTAGCATAAAACCCTCTAGTTTCATCCACGTCGTTGCAAATGGCAAGATTTCATTCTTTTTTATGGCTGAGTAGCATTCCATTGTATATAGACCACATCTTCTTTATCCATTCATCACTGTTCATATAGGCTCTTTCCACAATTTGGCTATTGTGGACATTGCTACTATAAACATCAGGGTGTGTGCCCCTTCAAATCAGAATTTTGTATCTTTTGTAAATACTTAGTAGTGTGATTGCTGGATGGTAGGGCAGTTCTATTTTCAACTTTTTGAGGAACCTCCTTACTGTTTTCCAGAGTGGCTGCACCAGTTTGCATTCCCACGAACTGTGTAAGAGGGTTCCCCTTTCTCCACATCCTCACCAACACCTGCTGTTTTCTGTGTTGTTGATTTTAGGCATTCTGACAGGTGTGAGGTGGTATCTCGCTGTAGTTCTGATCTGTATTTCCCTGATGATCAGTGATGATGAGCATCTTTTCATGTGTCTGTTCGCCATCTGCATGTCTTCTTTGGAAAAAAATGTCTATATTCATGTCTTCTGCCCATTTCTTTTTTTTTTTTTTTAAGATTTTATTTATTTATTCGACAAGAGAGAGACAGCCAGCGAGAGAGGGAACACAAGCAGGGGGAGTGGGAGAGGAAGAAGCAGGCTCCCAGCAGAGGAGTCCAATGCGGGGCTCGATCCCAGAATGCCGGGATCACGCCCTGAGCCAAAGGCAGATGCTTAACGACTGAGCCACCCAGGCGCCCCTCTTCTGCCCATTTCTTAACTGGATTATTTGTTTTTTGGGTTAAAAATTTTATTTTTAAGTAATCTTGACACCCAGCATGAACTCATGACCCCCAGGCCAAGAGTAGCACGCTCCTCTGACTGAGCCAGCCAGGCGCCCCAAACTTTATATTATTTTAAAGTCTAGAACTGTTTACAACACTATAAATAACACACATCAGAAACTAGTGATCAGATTTTATCATCATTCCAATTTTGAAGAATTGTTTGGTGAAATAGTACTCATAACGTTAATCAAAATAATCTTTACTAGCCGTACTACTTTCATTTATTAAAAAGACATGTCAGAAGAAATAAAAATGTAAGCCACAGCAAAGGAGAAGATAATTGTAGCACATATAACCAACAGAAGATTAGTATCTAGTGTATGTAAATAACTACTATAAAACAATAAGAAAAAGAGAAGGTGTGCCTGTGTGCTCTCTCTCCCCCTTCAAATAAATAAATCTTTAAAATGGTGGGGGAACACCTGGGTGGTTCAGTCAGTTAAGCCTCTGACTCTTGGTTTTGGCTCAAGTCATGATCTCAGGGTCGTGAGATTGACCCCCAGGTTGGGCTCTGTGCTCAGTGAGAAGTCTGTTCGAGATTCTCTCCCTCTGCCTCTGCCCCTCCTCCCACTCAGACGTGTTGTGGGCACGCTCTCTCTCTCAAATAAATAAATAAATAAATATTTAAAAAAAAGAAAAACAGAAGGAATTCAATAGAAAAATTGACAAAAGGCATCCTCAGAAAAGAAAACATGTATGGTCAATACATTGATGAAAAATGTTTTAACTTTATTAATAATCAGGAAATAAAGACCAGAATGAGATACCATTTTATATACAGCTTGTTGGCAAAAATTAAGAACAATGCTTTCTGAAGAAGACATTGATCAGTGAGATGTCTTACACATTGATGGTGGGTGTGCAAATTGAACAACTACTTTGGAAAACAATTTTGTTTTATTTTATGCTATTGAATAATCATATACCTAGAAATTCAGCTCTTAGGTATATACCCAAGACAAATTTTTTTGCATGTACATCAGAAGACAGGTGACAAGAATGTTGCCAGCAGCACTTTGGGTAAGAATAAAAAGATGGAACAATTCAAATGCCCAGTGGCCACAGAATGACTAGATTGTGGTGTATTCACACATGGAATACTATACAGCAGTAAAAATAAGTGATATTCCTTTATAGGCCACAACATGGGTAAATCCTAGCAGCATAATTCTGAGTGAAAACGCAAGTCTCAAATGACTACGCTTTTCATAAAGTTCGAAGACACATAAAGCAAAAAAAAATAGCCTATTTAGGCATTCGCCGATGTGATAAAGCCCTCAGATAGTATTGACCTCTTGGGGGAGACACAGGTCCCAAGGAGCACATTGGCAGACCCACGTTACTGGTAACATTGTAACTTGGGATGAGTGTTGAACAATGGGTGTTATTATATTATTTTAAAAAAATCGAACAATAGGTAAGTAGTCCTTACTATCTCATCCTCTGTTACTGATAAGACCTTCAACACCTTCGAACCCCAACCGGGTCAGATGACCAATCCCACTCCTAGACCAGACTCCCTGCTCCCTTGAGCGTTAATTGCTGCAACCTTCACGTGTGAATCATTGTTGCGGTCAAAGTTCTTAGTTGCAGGCCACATAATCTGCAATATTCAGTTTAAACAGGAAGGGATTTATTACCAGGTATTATGTACTCGGTGAGGCTGAATTTGGAGAGACAATGGGTTGTGGCTGCCAGGGGGTCTGGGGTGATGCTGGTTATGAGGGATACAGGTCTTTCTACGGGCTGGAGTCCCTAGAAGAAAGCCTGCGGTGGGGAGTCCTGTTCAAGTGGTTTACTGGATGAGTCTGCATGGGGCAAGGTGAGCGAGAGAAGAGAATAGGTCAGAGGAAGAAGGTTCAGCAAGGATGTGGACGCGGTCTCCTCTGGAGACCCCTCAGCCTGCTTCCCAGGGGAGCACTGGCAGATGAAATTGGACCACAGAATCGGTTCCTGTTTTAGGCAAGTGGGACAGGACAACTCTTTGCACCGCAGAGCGGGTGCCTAACCTCTGGGGATGTTGATTCCCATGTGGCTGAGGGATATTATTTAAAGAAACAACTAGAGCTCACAGCGACTAGGACTGGGTATATTGACCAGCCCACAGCCCTGGCAGTGACCCGGTGCCAACCTGAGCTCACCGGGAAAGGCTGGGGGGGTGATCTGGGACCAGATTGGGATTAGGTGGGGGGATGGAGGAGGGCAGTGAGACTGGTGGAGCAGCAGGGGGCTGTCTGTATACCTTGGAAGTATAAGCTTGGGTTCCTTAAGACCCTGGGGGCTTGGCCTCGTGCAGCAGTGACCACTCGTACTCGTACTCGTCGGGACACGGATAGGCCAAGCTCACTCCTTAGCCTTTCGTTCCAGTGAGGGCCAAGCACGTCATCACCCCACCCCCAGTCATGACTGTCACCCTCCCAGTTACTCAGGCAGAGACACCAGAGGCTTCTCTCTTAGCAACCTGCTCCCCCCTCCCCAGCCCTGGCCTTCTCCTTGATCTCCGGCTCTGACAGCACTAGATTCAATGTGATTCAATGTGATTCACTGAGTGATGGGCAGTTCTTTCCCAAGCTGCTTGCCTCGGTCTGGAGTGGAACATTCTGGCCTCAGAGAAGGGCAAGCCAGGGGGGCATTAACTTCTGCCTTGCCAACGCGATTCTCCAGGGCCAGAACCTGGGTTTCTGAAAATTGTTTTCTGCAGCGTGGCCCCGAAGGAAGCCTCGTGGAGGGCTGTAGACACTCCGGATACTTCATCATCCCCCTCCCCGGGGCCATCAGAGAAATGCTTAATCTAAGTAAAAATAGTGCGTCCTGTTCCCCACCTTCCTTTTCAACACAACTGCCACCTTCTGCCCTTCTGTCTATACTTTCTGGGGTCACCACGGCGACATCACGAACCGGGTGGCCTCACCCGTGCCTTCTGCCCGCATCTCCCCCTCCCCCAGCCGCCAGCCCGGCTCTCAGGGGCCAGGGCCCACCTCCCACAGAAATGTGTATTTCAAGGGCATTAACACAAAACGTCAGAGCCAGCACACCCTAGCGGCAGCAATTCCGAGGCTGCGAGCCCTGGGCCCAGACGTTTCAGTTCTCCCATCTTTCCAGTGGATGGAGAGGGGGCATCCTGGCAGGTGGGGATGGGGATGGGAGCCTCAGCAGGGAGCCAGAGTTTCCAGGGGAGGGTCTTGGCCAGAGGGGGTTCAGCAGGCTCTCCCCAGGCTGGCGGTTTCTCCTTCTCCCCTTCGCTCTCACCTTGAGGGTGCTGAGGGAAAAGCTGCATCTCTTTTTAGGCCCAGCTGCTTGGGTGGGTCAGGGCCCAATATCCCAACCCACAAGGCACCAACGGCCCCCTTTTTCTCTTCCCGGCTCTGCCCAGCCTTAGCCCCTGCCCCGGTGCCGTCAACGCCAGTCCCCTCCTTCAGACCCAGTGTCCCACGGTCCCTCACAGCTGTGGCCACGGTGGCGGTCAGTGGCTACCCCGGCCTCGGGAGCTCATGGGTGGGGGGTCCACATCCTCAGCGGTCCTTCCCGTGCTCCAAATCCCCACACCTTCAACCCTTGTGTCTTACTGATTAGCCCTCCTTGCTTGTTTAGCCTTCAAGAATATGAGTTTCTATCTATATCCTGTCAACATGCAAAAACCTCCCTCGTTCAAAAAAAAAAGGCGCCACTCTGTCTCCACCACACATGCTCCCCTTCTCTCCTGTGTCCACCAGAGCCAAACGCTGCCGGGCCACCAAATGGACAAACCAGGCACGTGCTTGGGGCTCCACGAAGGAAGAGCAACACTGCAGAGAAGCAGTGAGATGGCCAAGGCAGGAGTTATTTTCAGTGAAAAGTGGCAATACGCTAACTTTGCATTTGAAATAATTTAGAAAGGGCTTATGTGAATTTAAACACACAGGCAAGTTTTACATTATTTTGAAAATCGAAAATGTATTTTGTGTCATCTATAGGAGGGTTGAACACCCTCATCTTTTACAGATGTTCATTCTCTCTTTCCTCACCTCTCGACCTCACCCCGTGTGGCTTCAGGCACCGTGGAGTTACTAACGGATCCTGCCAAGGTCACCAATGACCTTCACATTATATGTTATGGGCTCGGCCGTGACCCCCTCTGACCTTGAAAAGCTCTCCTGTGGGTTCTGTGACAAGTGCCCCCTCCCGGGGTCTTCTCGACTTCTTAAGCCTCGTGCTTTCTGACTTCCTCTTGGTTCTTCTTCCCCCCGAAATGTTTGTGCTCCCCAGAGTTCGGGGCTGGGCCTTCTCCCCCTGTGGCCCTGTATTCGTCTCTCCTGGACCAGCTCCCTCCCTTGTCGGGTCTCAATTACCACCTGTAATTAGGTGACTTCCAAACACCGCCCCAGCTCAGCTCCTTAGCTCTACGTGTGTGTATCCAGCCATGTGCTCGTCAGGCACTTAGGTTCATTCAACCTGAACTTGAGTTCTCCTCTCCCGCGCCAAGCCTTCCATCGCTGCTGTGTGGGTGAGTCAGGCCCAGGTGAGCGGGAACTCAGGGAGCACTTGCGTCATGCATTCTGTCCCCAAGCTCAAAGCTTCCCCTCCCCCGCCCCCCGGGTCTGTATCTACCTCCTAAGGATCTCGAATGCGCGTCTCTGTTTTCTGGGTCAACCTGTCGTCATCGTTGTCTCTTGCTCACACGACTACAACAGCCTCCAAATTGATCTCCCCCTCCTGCACGTACTCGGTCTGTTCTCCGTGCCGAGGCCGGTCTGGTGAGGCTTCACAGAGTCCTCATTGGCTCAGAAGAAACCCAAGCTCCATAGGTGACAACGCAGACCCCCCACCTCTGGTTCCTGAGGCGCCCTCAGCATGAGCTCTCCCCACTCTTCGCCACCCACGCTCCGCTCCAGTAGAATCTAACTGTCTGGAGCTCCCACTCTGCCCCATCCCACTGTGTCTTGCCTCTGCTGCCCAGGCTACCCTCCCCTTCCCCCACTGCTCTGATGATTCTTTTGGGGGGGGCAATCACAGCCGGCAGGAGATGTGGGTAGCTTGGACTAGGGTGCTGACAATGGATGCGGTACAAGATACCGGACATACTTAAAGGTACGACAGGACTGGTCGTGTCTGAAGTATGGGGGAGAAAAACAAGGTTGTTTTGCCTAACTAGAAGGGATTAATTCTACTCACAGATGAGAAGGTAGTGGGAAGAATGGGTTTGAAGGGGAAGTGGGGAGTTCAGTTTTGCAAGTGCTGATGGAAATGCCCGTTAGAAGTCCACTCCGGTGTGTGAGTCTGGCTTCAGGGGACTGATCTGTGCTGGAGCTGTACATTTTATGAGTGGAAGTGGCATTTAAAGCCACAAGACTCGGCGAGAACACCGAGGATATAAGGAGATTGAGAACAGATGAGGCACGAGGGTTCCCACCATTCAGAGATTGGAGGGATGAGCCTCAGAAGGAAAAGATAGTGATGGAGGAGGAAAAGTGAGAAAATGCAGCACCCTGAAAGCCTAGTGGAAAAGGGATTTGGTGGAGGAGGGAGCGGTCAACTGTGTCAAAGGTCAAATAAGCAGAGGTCTGAGAACTGACCGCTAGATGTAATAACAGGAAGGTCATTGACGCTGTCGACAAGAGCAGTTCAGGAAATGGTGTGGGCAAAAGCTTAGGGGAGTGTGTCTGGGAGAGAAATAACAGAGAAGGGTGGGAGTCAGGTGGATAGACAATTCCTTCAAGGAATTTTGCTGTCAAAAGGTAAAGTGGATTCTAGCTGGAGGGCGGGTGAGGGACATGAGAATATTTTTAAAGATAGGGAAAATAACAGCACATTATTTTAGTATATCTAGGGGATTGATCCAGTAGAGAGGACAAGATTAATGGAGGAAGAGAGGAGAAATATTGGAAGAACAGAATCCTGAGGGGCTGAGAGTGGAAGGGACCTATTCGCAGCCTTGGACATCGGCTCTTCTGAGCTGTTCGCATGGCTTCTTCTCTCCCTTCACTCTGCCCCATGTCTGCTCTTCGGAGAAGTCTCTCTGACCACCCTTCTAGAAAGGTGCCACCCATCACTCTATCCATTTATCTTGCTTTGCTTTCATCTGTAGCACTTCTCATAATAACATTCTATAACACATCTGTTTATTTTTTATTTTCCTCACTAGAATATAAGTTCCACGTGGGAAGAGACTTGGACTTGTTCACCCTTGTATTGTCAGCACCCAGAGTAGGACCTCACACAGTAGCTGCCCAGTAAATAATTGAACATGAAGGAACAAGTGAATCTTTCCCTGATGTCCATTGCAACACACTCAATTCTCACTCCATTCTTATTTTTATTCCATTCATTTATAACCCACATCTCCTCCCCCATTCACCCAGAAGAACATTCAGTCGCATGTCCATTGGCATCCCTGTCACCCCCATGCCATCCCTCCCCTATGCCATCCTCATCCGATGGGTACCCATCCTCTTCCAAGGTCTGATTTCCTTCATCCCCCATCTTAATTCCCCTTCCAACCCCTGCCTCAGCTCTATCCCCATCCATATTGGGCTCCTCATCCAGATCCCATCATTAGGGCTACCCTCATCCCGGTTTCCACTGCCTATGCTGTCTCTGTTCCCCCCACTCTCAGTCCATTCTCTTGCCAGCAACATGCGCTCTCCACTGCCATCACTGTTTCTTCCCCATTCCCTTCTGCTGACGCCATCACCACTTACCCTGCTTCCTCGCCTTGGTTGGAAATCGCCGGACTATGATTAATACAAGCAGTTGTGGGAAGACAGACGATGGAACTCCTTCTCATAGGGACTTAAGTAAATATTAACAAGCATATCTTATAACTAGCATTATTCCCTACAACAGGCAGAATAAATGAGTCTCTGAAATTTTCTGAAACATGTTTTACAAATATTGGCATTATCACAAGCCTTGGGACTAGGGGTTCTGAGCCTGAGAGATTAAGCCAAACTCTGTGGTAAAAACAATATGGCTTGTCAGAGGGCTTTCTTCCCCCCCTGAATTTTCTAATGTCAGGAAACACTGAGAATGTCTGTAAGTTATGATAAAAAACAGAGCAATTCAAATTGAATCTTACTTGGGACTCTGGTCTCTGCCCAGACTGACTAGTCAGCTAACAAGACTTTTTGTATTGCTCACTGGGTTGCAAGTACTTTGTCTTTCTTTATCTTCAAAAGAAATGATCAACCCAGCACCTGAATAAACACAGTATTTTCAGTTTCTTGAGATTTTTGTTTTTACACGTCTTTCCCCTCATCCCAATTTGTGACCTAGGATTTCCTTGTCGTCGAGGCTGGACCAAAATATGTATATATTAAAAATTAATGAATTAGTTAATTACAGGTGTGCCTGGCTTTATTGCACTTCGCAGATACTGCTTTTTTTTTAAACCAACTGAAGGTTTGTGGCAACCCTGAGTTGAGCCACTTTTCCAATAGCATTTGCTCACTTTGTGTGTCTGTGTCACATTTTCTCACAATAATTCAAACGTTTTCATTATTATTATATTTATGGTGATCTGTGATCAGTGATCTTTGATGTTAACATTATAACTGCTTTGGGGAACCATGATCTGCACCCCTATAAGACGGCAACCTTAATCAGTGAATGTTGTGTGTGTTCTGACTGCTCCACTGACCGGCCGTCCCCCCATTTCTCTCCCTCTCCCCAGGCTTCCTATTCCGTGAGACGCGACAATACTGAAATAAGACCAATTAATAACCCTACAATGGCTTCTAAGTGTTCAAGTGAAAGGAAGAGTCACATGCCTCTCACTTTAAATCAAAAGCTCGACATGATTAAGCTTAGTGAGGAAGGCACGTGGAAAGCCAAGAGAGGCCCAAAGCTAGGTCTCTTGAGCCAAACAGCCAAGCTGTGAATGCAAAGGAAAAGTTCTCGAAGGAAATTAAAAGTGCTACTCCAGTGAACACATCAGTGATAAAAATTAAAAAAAAAAAAAAGCAAAAAGCGAAACAACCTATTGCTGATGTGGAGAAAGTCCGAGTGGTCTGGATAGAAGGTCAAACCAGCCACAACACTCCCTAACCCAGAGCAAGGCCCTCACTCTCTTCAATTCTCTGAAGGCCGAGAGAGGGGCGGAAGCCGCAGAAGGAAAGCTGGAAGCTGGCAGAGCTGGGTTCATGAGGTTGGAGGAAAGCAGCCGTCTCTGTAACAAAAGTGCAAGGGGAAGCAGCAGGTGCTGATGTGGGAGCCGCAGCACGTTCTCCGGAAGATCCGGCCAAGATCATTCATGAGGGTGGCTGCACTAAACCACAGATTTTCAGTGTAGCCGAACAGCCTTATGTTAAGAAGATGCCATCGAGGACTCTCATAGTAGAAAGGAGAAGTCAGTGCCTGGCTTCAAAGCTTCCAAGGCCAGGCTGACTCTCCTGCTAGGGCCTAATGCCCCTAGAGTCTTTAAGCTGATGCCAGTGCTCATTTATCATCCCGGAAATCCCAGGGCTCTTAAGAATAATGCTAAATCTACCCTGCCTGTGTTCCGTCAGAGGAACAACAAAGCCTGGGTGACAGCACGTCTGTTTACAACATACTTTACCGAATAGTGTCAGCCTGTTGTTGAAAACTGCTCAGAAAAAAATATTCCTCTCAAAATATGACCACTCATTGACAAAGCAGCTGGTCCCCCAAGAGCTCTGATGGAGACGCACTACAAGATGGAGGGTGTGCGCGTGCCTGCTAACACAGCATCCATTCTGCAGCCCATGGATCAAAGTTTAAGTTTAATTCTGACTTTCAAGTCCTATTATCTAAGAAATACGTTTCTTAAGGCTATAGCTGCCATAGAGAGTGATTCCCCTGGCGGACCTAGGCAAAGTAAATTGAAAACCTTCTGGAAAGGATTCACCATTCCAGATGCCATTGAGGATAATCGCGATTCATGGGAAGAGGTCAAACTATTATCATGAACAGGACTTTGGAAGAAGTTGGTTCCACCGTTCATGGGTGACTGGGAGGGGTTCAACACTTGAGTGGAGGGAGTAGCCACAGGTGGGATGGAAAGAACAAGAGAACTACTAGGTTCAGAAGTGGAGCCTGAAGATGTGGCTGAAATGCTGCCATCTCACGACAGACCCTGAGCAGACGAGGAGCTCCATCCTACAGATGAGCAAAGGGAGTGGTTTCTGGAGATGGAATCTACTTCCGGTGAAGATGCTGTGAAGATCGTGGAACTAACAAAGAATTCAGAATATTCCGGAAACTTAGGTGCTAAAGCAGCTACGGGCTTTGAGACGATTGATTCCAATTTTGAAAGAAGTCTGCTGTGGGTAAAACGCTATCAAACAGCATCGCACGCTACAGAGAAATCGTCTGTGAGAGGAAGAGTCAATCGACGTGGCAAACTTCCATGTTGTCTTATTTTAAGAAATTGCCACAGCCACCCAGCCTTCAGCACCCACCACCCTGACCCGGCAGCGGCCGTCAGCATTGAGGCCAGACTCTCCACAAAGGAGATTATGGCAAAAAGATTATGACTCCCTGAAGGCTCAGATGATGGTTAGCATTTTTTAGGAATAAAGTATTTTTAAATTAAGGTATGTACATTGTTTTTTTACACATGATGCTGTCTCACACTCAATAGACTACATATAAATATATCTCTTCTATGCACTGGGAAACAATTTCATTTGACTCTAGTGCTATATTTGCTTTATGGCATACATCTGGAACTAAAACTGTCATATCTCTGAGGTACATCTGTATAGAATATATAGATATTATGGTAATTATATATTATTAATATTACTTAATATATAACTACATACTATCATGTATTAACAAGACTATTATTTCCAATATGATTATGATTCCTTATATAATTTTATTCCTAGATTTTTTAGTAAGATAGCAGCCCAAGATCATAAGTCAAAATTCTCAATCTGGTGCTTAATACTTTTTTTTTAAAGATTTATTTATTTACTTGAGGTGGGGAGGGGCAGAGGGAAGGGAGAGTCTCAAGCAGACCCCACATGGAACGACCCTGAGATCATGACCTGAGCTGAAATAGAGTGTTGGAAGCTTAACTGACTGAGCCACCCAGATGCCCCCTGTTTTTTAGTGTTCTTTACCAATGAACACACAAAACCCTTTTTCTTGGCTTGAGTAAAATCGAGAGACATGTGATTTTGTAAGCATCACAGTTGAATTTGCTACCGTCACTGTTGTATACAAATTTAACATACGAGAATGTTTATTTGACTCAGGATCTAATAAGTGTTTCTCAAGTAGGGATCTAGTGCCATAGAGATTAAGCACATAGGGTCCTTGACCAAGTCAGCTTTTCTACACAGTGGGTAAGCATCACCAATGTAATTATCACCTCTGAGAATCCTGTTTTGTTTGAGCTCCATACTAACCAAGATCCTTCAGATTGACACATTTTATTTTCTTATAAATTATGAAACAAATTATTTTTTTCATCCCAAAGAGTTATAGAACCAATAAGAACACCACAGAGAATGATAATGTATGAGGACTATATGACATAGATGAACACCAGTGTGCCCGTCACCCAGCTTGAGACGTCGAGCCTCACCGATAGCTTTGAAGCCTTTTGGAAGATCCTTCCCATTGCATTCCTTTCCCTCCTCTGCAGGGATAATGGCTGTTCTCAATTTTGTGGGCATAAACTCTTTGCTTTTTGTTAACATTTTATTACAGATTATGTACGTGACCTTAAAAAGTATGTTATTAAATCTTATGTATCTTTGAGTATTTCATGAAGGGCTTCATAATGTATGTTATACTTCCGTGGTTTACTTTTTTTCAATTCACATTTTGTTCTTGAGTTTACCCAGATGGCTCTGTGTCATCACAGTTTGTACATTTTCAGTGTGTGGTATGACACGGTAAGAACAAACAATCACCTATTTGCTCATTCTCTTGCTGATGGGCATTTTTTGAGTTACTTCCAGATTTTGACTACTACAGATAATGCTGCTATAAACATTTCTGTTCGTGCGATCTGGTTCCCATGTGCACAGATTTCAAAAAGGTATGAACCTGGGAGTAGCCCTGGTGGGCTGCGGGGTACGTGCATCGTAAACTTTGCTGCCTAACTTTTTCCTGAAGCGGCGTGTCAGTTCAGCACTTCACCAGCGCTGTATGTGAGTGTGTGTGACTCAAACCTCACGTGTCTTCAGATTCCCTCAAATGCCTCCTTTTCTCTCTCTCTCTCTCTTAAAGATTTTATTTATTTATTTGACAGATAGAGAGACAGCCAGTGAGAGAGGGAACACAAGCAGGGGGAGTGGGAGCGGAAGAAGCAGGCTCATAGCGGAGGAGCCTGACGTGGGGCTCGATCCTATAACGCCGGGATCACGCCCTGAGCCAAAGGCAGACGCTTAACAACTGAGCCACCCAGGCGCCCCTCCTCCTTTTCTCTCTTTCTCTTCCTGAGCACCCCAACTGCCCCGGGTCACCTGGCCAGTTCCGGATTTGGCTGAAATCCACACCATGGAGATCTGCCAGAGAGCCATGCCAAGCAGCCTGGAAACAAGAAAAGGAAATGGAAACAAGAAGAGCTAGGAGCCGGGAGCCTTCTTTCTCTCTTCCGAAGCGTAGTTCATCTTCCGACCCTTGTCACATGAGGAATGACCATGTTTAATAAACAATCTGCCGTGTCTCTTCGAAGTTGCAAAGCATGAATCAAAACTCTGTGCACCTGGGAGGCAGATCGCAGGAACAAAGAAGTTCATGGCAGCATTTCTGTGGTGGTCAGTAAGCATCCCATTGCACCCTAGCTTCCCTTGCCTCCCTTCCCCTCCTCTCTCATCTCACTACCCTCAGCTGGCACATCTAAAATAGAGCATTAGTCCTCGTCTTAATCCTTGTCCCGGGCTCTGCTTTCTAGACGGTCCAGTCTAAGAAAATTTTCATTACTTACTTCCTCACCAGCTCTTGAGATTGTCAGACTTTAAAAAAATTTGCCATTCTTTGGATGTATCTCACTGTGGTCTAATTTGCATTTTCCAGAATCCAATGATGTTAACCAACTTTTCATACATTTATTGGCCATGTATTTCCTCATTTGTGCAGTGCCTGTTTAATATTTTTACCCAATGTACTATTGGATTGTATGTCTTTTTTTCTTTTCATTATCGATATGTAAGATGTTCAATTCCTGGAGGATTAGAAAGTCGACTAGACTATGTAAGAGCGCTTGGGATGGGAGCTACTATGTTTGGAAAATATGTTTGCCATGTACAGGAGCTCTTTACATTTTCTGGATACCAGTCCTTTGTTGATTACATATGCTGCAGACAGCTGCTGCCACTCTGAGGATTAGCTTTCCACTGTCTTAATGGTATCTTTTGTTGAATAGTATTTTAATGTAGTTAAACGATCCATCTTTTCCTTTATGGTCGGTGCTGTAAACGCCCCCGGGACACTGAGGCCATGAAGCTCTTCTTTCATAGTATCTTCTAAAAGCTTTACGGTTTTGCTTTTCACCTTTAGGTATTTATGCAGTTATCAATTTAGGACTGCNCACCTTTAGATATTTATGCAGTTATCAATTTAGGACTGCTCAGCTCCGAATGCACCCTCTTTTGTCCTGCTTTGTAATCCTGGAGCCGGACCCTACGAATGGTTCTCCTTTGTCAGCTGACACAATTCTAAGTCTTGCCAGAAGACGGTGCTGGAGAGACACCGCAAGAGGAGGGTACGTTTCCTGGTCCTGGGGCTTTCCCTTCTGGTTCCAAAGGCGCGGCTGCCAGTAAGTGGCTTCCTTGCCATTGGGTGGCTTCTCATTGAGTTTTGTTGGTACCCAAGAGGTGGTTTCCTAGTACGTTTGGCCAGCTCCCCAATCGGCGGTTTCCTGCACCTTCTCTCTCAACCAGTGGAGCGCAGCAGCTCCTTCCCCAATGAGGTCCGCAACCCAGCCTCGGGTGGGTTGGGGGTGGAGGGGGGCGCACTTCCAAATGTGCTCCTTTCTTGCGTGCTCTGCCCTAGCCATAGAGGTGGTGGCTGCTCCCTGCGTCCGCTACGCCTGAAATATTTGTAGTTTTCTACTTCTTTAAGTAGTTAATCCCCTTGTAACTAGTTAGTAAATCTTTATATTCAATTTTTCCGGTTCACGTTACTCATGTGGTTTCTTTTGCCTGCCTGGATCCTGATTGACAAAGTATTTAGTCTACCTAGAAATAATTTAGTATATGATATGAGACAGGAGTCCAACTTCACTTTTTCCATACAGATAGCCAGTTGTCTTGGCGCCATTCAGCGAAAAGACTTCTTTTCCTCCATTGGTCTTCAGGGACAGCTCTGTCATATAGCAACAGTCCCTGTGTGCGTGAGTCTCTTTCTAGATGTATGTTTTGTCCCATTTTTCTGTTTGTGCCTGCACTAATGCCTTATGTCTTAATCGTATCTCATAATAAGTCTTGGTATGTAGTAAAGCATGTCCTTCCACAACTATCATTTCCTTCAAAATTATGTTGGATTTGTCAAATGCTTTTTTTCTACTTTTTAAGAGATAATCTTATACTTTCGTCTTTAATCTATGGCAGATCACACTGATTGCTTTTTTTTTTTTTAAGATTTTATTTATTTATTTGACACAGAGAGAGACAGCCAGCGAGAGAGGGAACACAAGCAGGGGGAGTGGGAGAGGAAGAAGCAGGCTTCCAGTGGTGGAGCCTGATGTGGGGCTCGATCCCCCTGAGCCAAAGGCAGAGGCTTAACGACTGAGCCACCCAGGCGCCCCACACTGGTTGCTTTTTAAATGCTAAACTCTAGGGGCGCCTTGCGGGCTCAGTCAGTGGAGCGGAAGACTCTTGATCTCTCCGGTTTGTGAGTTCAAGCCCCACACTGGGTGTAGATTACCAAAACAAATAAACTTTTAAAAATGTTAACCTCTAAACTGTTTTGTTGTTTCTATTTCTGCTGCCTCTATCTCATGGTGGCTTATTTCCTCATGTGGTAGATTTTTTTTTAATAGCTTGCTCATATTGGGCTAAACAGCCTGTAAGGTTAAATGATATAAATTTGAACCCCAGGCTCATGAGAGGGCAGGTTCATGGTTAGACCTCTGGACAGGCTATTATTATTATTATTTTCACTTGAATCACAACAGAGACAGACAGGTTTTTTCTTGTTACTGCCTTCATACAAGCCCAGGACTTATTCCCCATAATGTTTATTTACCCCCAAAGCTTTAGGTTTCTGATATTGACACTTTCCCCATGATAGCCTAGCTTCCAGGTTGGCATATCACCAATTCCAGCAATCCGTATCTGTTAGGCCCCTGGAGGTTTTCTTTAGTGTCTTGAGGTCCTAGCAAAGTGTATGAATATCTGTTTGTTGAAAGTTATCCAGTATCAATGTTTTTAAGCAGGAGGGCATTTTCTAGTGAACCACACTGCTGGTGGCAGAAGTCTTTTTGTTGTAATATCTTCCAGAGTGTTATTATATGTGATATTACCAACTTGCTCTAAAATCTTGGATAATTTTTCTTAATGGACCTGGCAACACCATATATTTGGAAAGTTAATGTCCAAAGCTTTTCCGTTTCACTTATTTCTCTGAGATTCTATAATTTTGCTTAGGGGAGAGACTAGAAGTGGTGCATAACCAGGATAATATCCCCATAATCACATACGCCAGACCAATTCCTTGGATGCCAAAAGTCAGCTCATGTACCACAGATGAAATAAGTCTCAATAAATGATCACCGACAGTCTAATTGGGCAATTGAGCAACTGAACAGCGGAAGATTAAGATACAGTGATGTATTGAATTCAGGGAAATATCATAAGGATTAATACAACATTCATTATAATTACATTGGCTACTGGCCACAGGAACTAATCCATTTTGAATGAAACATTGAAACACTTTAATGGCGATGGCTATTTGTGGAAAGAGTATGGAAGTATGGGAAACGACGCTGGGGACGGTGCGTTTGGAAGGCTTTATTGGTCCCATTCCAGCAGCAATCAAGAACACTGTTTTGCATCCCTGGGCTGCAAAAGTCCTCCTAGAGGAGGGGTACCAGTGTCTTGGGTATCCCTTGAGAACTGACCCAATACTTGGAGATGTGAAGTTTCTTTATGAACAGAAAGAACAGTTTTAAGGAAAGTGCACTATTTTTACCCCTGGATTTTGACATGCCAAAGCCATACAACAAAAATCAGATGAAGGCCCATCAGTGACTTTGGAATTTTTTCTTAATCTTTTAGATAGTCCTTTTCTCTCTGGAGGGGAAGATCCTTTTCCCTTTGGAATGGCACACTTTCTGTACCTTATAAGCAAGAACCCAAACCAAACCTGTGCATTCAGAAGGGACAGCGGGCCCACTGCCGTGGTGACTTGGCAGAATCGACCTCCTCATTTGGTCTCTTGGCCAAAAGAGAGGGGACCGCACGCTCACTGTGTCTTTACATTTTCTAGGTAAAAATCAAGCAAGGCCTTTTTTTATCCAAAGAAAGAAATTGCTAATTTGCTTAAGTTTTTTCCTTGGAGAAGAGAGATGAGTGACAGACTTACTCTTTTAAAGTTGTAACCTCATATGTTACTCACAAATTGGCCCACGCCCAGACTCCATTGGTAGGATAAGTGTCAGCTGGCACTCAGAGAGCAAATAAGGAGCCAATATAAAATATCAGCCAAGTTGTTCTTAAGGTTAAGGTTAAACATCCATGAAGTAGGCCTGAGAAGCTGCCATGCCTCTGGCGCGGATGTCTGGAAGCCTGGGAAGCCTGGATTAGGTTATGTGGGTGGGAAGTACAAACTGGGATGGCTCCCCCCAGGGAAGTTCGACTGATGCTTCTCTCCTCTGATGCATCTTAAGGTCTATGCAATCTTCAGTTTGTAGATTATGGTTCAGTTTCACCAGGGTGATCCTTCAGGCTTCTTGTTCCTGTGAATAGAAGTTCTGACACACTTCAGTAGTGCTTTGGAATAATGTAGCAAAATGCCACTGAATACATAAATATTTTCCAAGTGGATGGCCACTGGAAGGGCAACAAGAAGTTACACGAGCCTATCCCGTCCTTCTGTTTGCTATAGTTCTTATGATCTTGAGAATTATGGGCAAGACATCTGACCCTTTTGGTCTATACGTTTTGGTTAATTTCCTTTTTAAAATCCCATTTTGGCTTTCTACCACCCTGAGCTAATGGTGGGTGATGGGAACACTGCCGGTCAGGTATCAGTTTCAGGAAGTCCTTACCCACTTCCTTTAGTTTGACCTGATCACTGCTGAAGGATAAAGTTGCCTCAACCTGGGAAAGAAGTTCTTCAGAAGTCTTTGATTCATGGTGACTGGGTTAGCCTTTGCTCGTTGCTAAAAACATATTTGAATTACCAAGGCATAATCAAACGAACAGCATTTCTTTGCCTAGGTAGAAACGTAAATCTTTACCGATGTCCTTGTGGTGGGGGATGAACTACTCATATTTATGGGCAAGTTGGCGTTACTGTTCATTCAGTGAGTATTTACTGAGCACCTGCTATATGCTAGACACTCTTCTAGATGCTGGGGATAAAGTGCTGAGTAAGGAAAGAAGGCAAAAATTCCTTCCCCCGTGGAGCTCACATTCTAACGGGAAGACAGAAAACAAACACAGTATGGAGGTCAAATAGATTAGGTTAGGTGGACTTCGTGCTAATGACACAAATGAGAGAAGGAAAGGGGATAAAAAGTATGTATGTGGTAGGCTGGAAGAGGCCGGCAGTTTTACATGGGCTAGCCAGGGCAAGGCTTCACGGGTTCGGAGAGCTTGGAATAAAGCCCGAGGACATGAAAGGGGTTGAGGAACAGTAGAGGTTGTACTCAGGTAGAGGGGTACACGGGAGACCAGGCTGTTCTGGAAACCAAGGAAAGGAAATGCGTTCAGAAAGGAGCCGGCAGCCAATTCTGTCAAATGCTGCTTGGCAGTTGAGAAAGAGGGCAGAGCGCGGGAGGGTCAGCAGGGGTGAAAACCTGCCTGACGGGGCTTCAGGGGGGAACACACGGAGAGAAATGAGAGATGGTGAGAACAGACCATTATTTTGAAGGATTTTACTCTGAAGGGGAGCAGAGAGACAATATAATAGCTGGAAGGAGAAATAGGGTAAAGGGAAGTCTTTGCCTCCGTGTTTTCCGGTTTGGGGGAGGGGGTGTTGGGAGATAACACAGCATCTCCGGATGCTGGCGGCAGTCATCCACTAGCGAGTAAGGGAAAGTGCAGGAGCAGAGCGAGGGCACAGACAACTGAGGGGAGGAGGCAGAGCGCCTGCGGAGAGATGCCCGAAGGGCGGCCGCTGGAAAGCAGGAGCGGCGGATGCTCCCCTGGAGGCCTCTACTACTGAAACAAGGAGCAAGGCCATCAGCAGGGAGTTAGGGATGAAACCCGTGTGAAGAGGGAGGGAAAGATGTAAAATAATTAAGTACGCGAGTAGGAGAGTTAACGGACTAGAAACATGTAGAATAATTGCTAGGAAGTTAAGTGCCCACTGGAGGTAAGTGGTCCGGAATGGGAAGGAGTCTGGCCAACAAAGCTGCTTTTGTGCAGCCCTGTCTTTCTGCCACATCGATGCGGACGCGGGGTAGCTGGGAGAATGGATTGGGCCACGGTTTGGGTTTTGCCAAGCAAGTAATACAAATTGAGATCTGGCCCAGGGGCTTGAGGGCACTTACAATGGTTCGTTATGATTGATCATGACATTTTCGCTGGGTAAGGAAGTGTATTAGCTCAGGCTGCCATATCAAGATACTACGGACTGGGGGACTTAAACGCGGATATTTACTCTCCCACACTTCTGGAGGCTGGAAGTCCAAGATCAAAGTGCCGGCAGGGTTGGTCTCTGGTGAAGCCTCTCTTCCTGGCTTGCAGACAGTTGCCTTCTTGCTCTGTCCTCACATGACCTTTCCTATGTGTGTGGGCAGAGAGATAGAGAGATCTCTGGTGCCTTTTCTTCATCCTTTTTTATTAGGCGTAACTGACATACAACATATTCGCTTCAGATATACCACATGACTGGGTATTTGTACACATTGCAAAAGGATCGCTACAAGAGGTCTTAACATCCTTCACCATATATATTTACGCATTTTTTTTCTTGTGGTGAGAACTTGTAAAATCTTAGCAATTTTCGAATATGCAATACAGTATCACTAGCTCTACTCACCGTGCTGTACATGATAGCCCCATGACTTAGTTATTTTATAACCAGAAGTTTCTACTTTTGACCCCTTGCAGCTTTTCCGCCCACCCCATGCCCCACTTCCGGCAACCACCAATCTGTTCTCTATCTAGAAGCGTGGTTTCTTGTATTGTTTTTTGTTTTTAGATTCCATATAAGTGAGATCTTAAGTATTTGTCTTTCTCAGACTAATTTCACTTAGCATAATGTCTTCCTCTTCTTTTTTTTTTTTTTTAAAGATTTTATTTATTTATGTGACAGAAAGACAGCCAGCAAGAGAGGGAACACAAGCAGGGGGAGTGGGAGAGGAAGAAGCAAGCTCCCAGTGGAGGAACCCGATGCGGAACGCTGGGATCACTCCCTGAGCCGAAGGCAGACGCTTAACAACTGCGCCACCGCTTAACAACTGCGCCACCGAGGCGCCCCATGTCTTCCGGTTCTAATACGGATACTAGTCTTATCAGATGAGAGTCCCACCCTTATGACCTCACTTAATCTTAATTACCTCCTTAAAAGCTCTGTCTCCAAATGCAATCACTTTGGAGATTAGGGCTTCAGCATAGAATTTGGAGGGATGCGATTCAGTCCCTAGCAGTAAGGGTGGAAGCGGTCTAGGAGGAAGACAAAATGGTGAGATGAATGCATTGGGGGGGTGGTGAAACCAAAGGACCATTGGAGTTGGAGTATTAGAAGGTACGAGCTAGAAATAGGGGAGGAGCTGATTGGAGAGTGGAGTGTATGAAATTAGGATTATAAGGGGTTGCAATAATTTGTAATGACAAAATCTAGGGTGTGACCATGGGGCTGAATGGCTGAGGCAGGATGTAAGGCTCCTGGAGGAGATGATACCAAGGGACTGAGAGGCCGAGGTGTGCAAAGGCACGTGTCTGGCTATGCTGAAATGACCGGACTGATCACAGGGGCGGCAGTGGTGCAGAGACAGTTGAGCCAGGTGTTGAATGGCCAAGGGAGGAAGGGAGCATAACCTATGGGCAACAGATGGCACCAGTAAGGCAGGACTAGACTGGGACAAAATTGTAGCGAACCAGTCATAAGTCACAGAGGAGAGTATTTGCAATCCATATCCCAGATGGATTTTCCAGAAGCAGATGCTGAGATGTAATGGGAGGTGCAGGAAGGGGGAGGAAGCAGGACTGGGCAGAGGAAGAACTGCTACTATGATGTGGGTCCTACAAACCTCAACTAACCCAGTAGGGAGGTCCAGCAAGTACCACGCAGCACGGTGTTGGGTGTTGGGCCCAAAGAGCTGGGCCTTTGCCTGCGGCCGCCGCCCCTCCGGTCCCCAGGTAGGGGCCTGCAGGCAGGCGGCTTTCTGCTGATGTGGCCGATTCTGAAATCGCCGGCAGCTGGAGGCGGTCTGCCTAATGCGCTCCCTGCAGCTGGAAAACCAGGCATGCCCATGTAGGGGCATCCGAGTGGTGCCTCTCTGTGTCTACCATGAGGATACCTGTATTTTATTTTGGCAAATATAAAAGCCCCTATGTGAAATGGAAAATATAAACCCCTATATGAAATATAAAATAAATATAAATAAATATAAAATAAATATAAATTATATATAAATAAATAGAATATAAAATAAAAATAATAAAATCTATATTATATATAAATAAATGTAATATAAAATAAATACAAATATATAAAAATAAATATGAAATATAAAATAAATATAAAAACCCCTATTTTGGGATGCCTGGGTGGCTCAGTTGTTAAGCATCTGCCTTCCCCTCAGCTCGTGATCCCGGGGTCCTGGGATGGAGCCCCGAGTCAGGCTCCCTGCTCAGCACAGAGTCTGTTTCTCCCTCTGCCTCTCCCTCTGCTCATGGTCTCTCTGTATCTCTCTGTCTCAAATGAATAAATAAAATCTTTAAAAAAATTGAATACCCTAAAGAGCTTTTGTGTGGGGTTACCTCTATCAATATTTAATATTAAATATTAGATTTTATATTAAAACTGAGAATAATAAAATTCACTCAGTAAAAGAATTCAATAAGATAGCAGGGTACAAAACTACCAGGCAGAAAAAAATAGCCGTCAGGTATGTAAATAATAATCAGTGGATATGATGGTAGAGAAAAAGCCAATTTACAACAGAAAAGACACTTAGGAATAAACTTAAGAAATGTGCCAAGTCTACCTGAAGAGAATCTGAAAACTCCCCTGAACCATACCGAAGGGGACATAAGCAAGTGGGAAGATGTCCCTTATGGTTGGACAGGATGAATGAACAGAATTAAATGTCAGGTCTCCCTAGGTTAGTTTATAAATTTAATTGTGATCCCCTCAACTATCAACAAGTTGGTACTAAAGTTCATATGAAAAAATAAACTTGCAAAAAAAAGCTGGAAAGGTATGAGGGGGCAGGAGCTCTATCAGTAATTAAGATTAATTAAAACACGTTCTAAGACCTCTCTAATTAAAATAGTCCTGGATTACTTTTGCAGGCAATGTGTAATTTTTAAAATCATTAAGATTTGGAGGTGCCTGGTTGGCTCGGTTGGTGGAGCATGCAACTCTTGATCTCCGGGTTGTGAGTTCGAGCCCCACACTGGGTGTAGGTATTACTTAGAAAAGAAAGAAAAATTTTAAAAATCAGTAAGATTTGTAATTCTTTGATTTATTTTGTGTCTTTCCTATTAACATTCCTGTGTGTGGTTTTTTTGTTTTTGTTTTGTTTTGTTTTGTTTTTTTTAGAGGGAGCAAGAGTTGGGGGCAGGGCAGAGGAAGAGGGAGAGAGAATAGTAAGCAGGCTCCATGCCCAGCACAGAGCCCTACTCGGGGCTCGATCCCAAGACCTTGAGATCATGACCTGAGCCAAAATCAAGAGTCCAACACTTAACTGACGGAGCCACCCAGGTGCCCCCAAATTGCGATGGTTTTGATAGACAGGTCTGATAATCGGACAAGATAGCTTTAGCTTATGTATTTTATTTGCTTGAGCAAATCACTTCTGAATTTTCATTGCCATTGATAAGCCAGAGCTTTCAGCGGAATGTGGCATCTGGTGTTCTTGAAGCATGATATGTACAGTGCAGTTAATGCGAGCAACTCGGGGAGATTTATGGATTGAGGTAGTCACGGTTTTGTTTTGCTTTCTTGATCCGTTACATATTTATTAACTTAGTGAAAACAATGTCTTTAGCCTAATGTGCACTCTACCAAATTTATATTTGTATTATTAATACAAAAACAAATAAATATGCCTTCAGTGTTGAATTCTTCAACTGAATTTACAGGGGCTCTAATGCTGAAGTCAGATATTTTACCTTCAAGATTAGGACCATTCAAAAGTTTTACTCTGATTTAATGAATTGAATGAAACACATCTACCCGTTATTGACATTAATATCACTGATTTTTCTCTTCGATGCATATGATGCTGATATCAAATTGGCATAATTTACACTGCTTTTATAATTCTTTTACCAGTGGAGCCAACACTTTAACAGCTAAAATCATGCAAGAAAACAGAAGAAATTGAAATTATTGAAATTAATTGAGAACAAGCATTTGACCCTGATGAAAATTATGTTTAACAGAATGATTTTTAAATGTACCTTCTGCAGTGACACAAGTTAAATCTGACCATTTTTTAAAAAGATTTATTTATTTTTGAGAGAGAGAGAGAGCACTCTCGCAAGAGCTTGAGTGGGGGAAGGGCAGAGGGATAGAATCTCGAGCAGGCTCCCCATGAGCTCGGAGTCAACTTGGGGTGACTCGGGGCTCAATCTCACTCACGATCCATGAAATCATGACCTGAGCTGAAACCAGGGGTCAGATGCTTAACTGACTG
This sequence comes from Ailuropoda melanoleuca, assembly GCF_002007445.2. Taxonomy (NCBI): domain Eukaryota; kingdom Metazoa; phylum Chordata; class Mammalia; order Carnivora; family Ursidae; genus Ailuropoda; species Ailuropoda melanoleuca. The sequence goes on from NC_048219.1 coordinate 20,459,724, forward strand.
AGCCACCCAGGCTCCCCAAACTGACCATTTTTCAATGTAGCTGCTAATGTCTTAGTTCTTATGCAGCCAGTGATTTCATTGCATCCTCCAAAGTGGCTGGTAAATGTCAGCAGACATTTTGTGCAATTTACACATTTACATAAACTTTTTTGAGAAATGTAACATAATACATGTATTTTTTATTAAATATGCACTTTTTAAAAAGTCATTGCTGTTGAAAGGATTTATGGAAAAATTTAAAAATAAGTTACTGAGCAGTAATATAAATATGTATGTACAACTTAAAGTCAATGACAAGACCAGTCAGCAAGAACATTCGATTATTCTCTATACAAAGTAACGTGCAATTGTTCAATCTCTATTTCCCAAACTTTTTTTTTTAAGATTTTATTTATTTATTTGACAGAGAGAGACAGCCAGCGAGAGAGGGAACACAAGCAGGGGGGTGGGAGAGGAAGAAGCAGGGCTCACAACGGAGGAGCCTGATGTGGGGCTCGATCCCAGAACGCCGGGATCACGCCCTGAGCCGAAGGCAGACGCTTAACGACTGCGCCACCCAGGCGCCCCTATTTCCCAAACATATTTAATGGAAAGCTAGCCTCTAATTTCCCGATTCCCACTAATGCTGTTGTTCACTGGGAAACTGATATCTGGCTTGCAGCTAAAGATCACGGTGCACAAAGCCTAAGGCAAAGTTGGCGGGTAAACCAAGTGTCTAAGTGACCAGAAGAGAGCAGCATCAATGTCACCGGTCGCTTGTTTCCAAAAGCACTTGGTTTAATGAGCAAGTGTCCCGTATTTTGTTCCTGAAAGAGAAGTTGACGACACATTTATATGTGTACACATATATGCAACTAGAAAGAGTTGAGAGAAAGAGATAGGCGTCATCTCTGGTCATCTTCCATATTTTACAGCACGTGAAGGTAGGAACTTTGTTTCCTACACAGGCATTTTGTACGGTCCTGGACGAAATATGGAAACTGGAGGTCTACCAAAGTCATCATGGCTTATTGAAGTGTAACTATTAATAATAATACCATTCTGCTCACCAACAGTGCCAGTGTGTTCATTTCTTTCCCACACCAAGCTGGAGTCAATTCCCATAATGGCGCCTCCTGCTTGGCCAGGTCTGGAAAGAGAGAAAGAGACAGTCACAGTTTTCACCTGGGTATGCCAAGCATAAGTCTTTAAAAGAAAAAGCAAAAAGCATGTTATGCGAATTCCCAGTTGCCTTGGTAGCCATGCGCAAGTACGCGTATTGACTCACTCCTACGGCTCCTCCCCAAAGCAATAGAAGGCTTACCGGCTCACACTGCGGGGCCAGGACCCTGCCGGCGGCTGCCGGAGTTTGCAGAGGGGACACTTACACAGTAGTGGGAGAAGTTAGCAAGTCAGAGGGCGCCTGGCTGGCTCAGTGGGTGGAACATGTGACTCTTGATCTCAAGGTTGTGAATTCAAGACCCACACTGGGTGTGGAGCCTACTTAAAAAAAAAGTTAGCAAGTCAGGTTGTAAAGAAGACGCAAAATATGTTGGCAAAGGAGACTGGGTAAGTCTGCAGGTTTTCTTCTGAAGCATTTTGAAATCAAAGTGAAGGAGAGAAAATTGCCATNGTGGGAGAAGTTAGCAAGTCAGAGGGCGCCTGGCTGGCTCAGTGGGTGGAACATGTGACTCTTGATCTCAAGGTTGTGAATTCAAGACCCACACTGGGTGTGGAGCCTACTTAAAAAAAAAGTTAGCAAGTCAGGTTGTAAAGAAGACGCAAAATATGTTGGCAAAGGGGACTGGGTAAGTCTGCAGGTTTTCTTCTGAAGCATTTTGAAATCAAAGTGAAGGAGAGAAAATTGCCACAGTGGGGGGTGGGGTGTGCGTCCATGTGTGTATGGTTTTCTTTTCTCTTAAAAGATTTTATTTTTAAGTAATCTCTACACCCAGCATGGGGCTTGACCCCGCAACCCTGAGCTCAAGGGTCGCACACTCCACTGACTGAGCCAGCCAGGTGGCCCTGTGGTTTTCTTATTTTATTTTTTAACATTTCAATCTAATAGATGAAGAAGTTATGCTATTATTTGAAGAAATGACCAGTTCCACAGTTTTCTCTGAAGAATCTGTCACTGCACCGAGTTTGTTACTGGTCACTCTTTTCCAACCATATTTTCCTAAGCATTTAAAAATATTTTTTGGGGGGCGCCTGGGTGGCACAGCGGTTAAGCGTCTGCCTTCAGCTCAGGGCGTGATCCCAATGTTATGGGACCGAGCCCCACATCAGGCTCCACCACTGGGAGCCTGCTTCCTCCTCTCCTGCTCCCCCTGCTTGCGTTACCTCTCTCGCTGGCTGTCTCTATCTCTGTCAAATAAATAAATAAAGTCTTTAAAAATATATNTCTTCCTCTCCCACCCCCCTGCTTGTGTTCCCTCTCTCGCTGGCTGTCTCTATCTCTGTCAAATAAATAAAGTCTTTAAAAATATATATATATATATTTTTGATAATGGAATGTTTGATTGACTTAAGTTGGCAAATTAGGTTCTGGGCCAATTCCACTGTGGGGGAGAGGGGAGCACACACCACCAGCATCCCCCCTCCCCGAACCCGTCCACCCGCCACCAAGCAATTCTCTGGACACCAGCTGGGTGTCCTACAATTTAACTCAATTCTGACACTATCTTTCCAGAGATAACATCAGATCCCACAGGTGANAGGTTCTGGGCCAATTCCACTGTGGGGGAGAGGGGAGCACACACCACCAGCATCCCCCCTCCCCGAACCCGTCCACCCGCCACCAAGCAATTCTCTGGACACCAGCTGGGTGTCCTACAATTTAACTCAATTCTGACACTATCTTTCCAGAGATAGCATCAGATCCCACAGGTGAAGGAGTCAGTCTTGCAAGATTGTCCCTCCTATCTCACACTTAAGATACCAATTGCAAACCCAGATTTTCACCGTGTTTCTGATTGACCAGCTATACATTGGAAGTTCGCACAACCGCTTCCTTGGACTTGAGACATGACCAGTCACGAGTACAGGTTGTTACTTGTACTTCTGACTGACTGGCTATAAATCAGAGGTTCTCATGAACCCCTCCTTGGATTCGATTAATTTGCTAGAGCGGCTCCAAGAAATCAGGGAAACATTTTACTTCCTAGATCGCTGGTTTGTTGTAAAAGGGTGTAACTCAGGAAGGAACAGCCAGATGGGAAAGGTGCATATGGCAAGGTAGGTATGGGGAAAAGGCATGGAGCTTCTGTGCCCTCTCCAGGTGCACTGCTCTCCCCAGAACCTCCACGTGTTCACCAGTCCGGAAGCTCTCCAAACCCCGTCCTTTCGGGGTTTATGGAGGCTTAGTTACATAGGCATGAGCGATTCAATGATTGGCCATGGGCGATTGAGTCAATCTCCAGGCCCTGTTCCCTTCCTGGAGGTCAGGGGGATGGGACTGAAAGTTTCACCCCTCTAATCACAAGGTTGGGTCTACAGACAACTATCCCCCACTGGTAGGTGCAGTCCACCAGTCACTTCATTAACCTAACAAAAGACCTTTACTGGTCTCATCACTTAGGAAATTCCAAGGGCTTAGAAGCTCAGTGATAGAACTAGGATGAAGATCAAATATATACTTCTTATTATAAATCACAATATTGCAGTTGGAAATAATTACTTTAACTTTATAATAATTTACTAAATCTGAAAATGTATATACATTTCATCTAAAATGAAATGAAGGTGAATCAGAGAAGAAATATTGGTTTATATGATAGTTATCATTAACATCTTATTTAAAAGTATATGCATTTATTGGGGGTGCCTGCGTAGCTCAGCTGTTAAGTGTTTGCCTTCAGCTCAGGTCATGATCCCAGGGTCTTGGGATGGAGCCCCGCATCGGGCTCCCTGCTCAGCTGGAAGCCTGCTTCTCCCTCTCACACTCCCCTTGCTTGTGTTCCCTCTCTCGCTGACTCTCTCTATCAAATAAATAAACGAAATCTTCAAAAAAAAAGTATATGCATTTATTAGAAGAACAAATATTGTTAAAATCTCTATGCTACCTAGAGCAATCTACCCATTCTATGCAATCCCTATTAAAACACCGGCAATTTTTTTCACAGAACTGGGACAAATAATTCTAAAATTTGTAAAGAACCAGAAAAGATCCCGAATAGCCAAAGGAATGTTGAAAAAGAAAACCAAAGCTGGTGGCATCACAATTCTGGACTTCAAGCTCTATTACAAAGCTGTGATCATCCAGACAGTATGGTACTGGC
>NC_048219.1:20465076-20466145 GCF_002007445.2 Ailuropoda melanoleuca
AATCACACACCTGCACCCCTGAAACAAATAATACATTATATGTTAATAATTTAAAAAATAAATAGGAAAAAAAGTATATGCATTTTATCTGGAAAAGAATTTAAGGAAATAAGACCAAAACCTGTTAGAAATATGCACAAGAGACATGTACAATTCACAAAAAAGATATAAAAATGGCCTTAAACAGATGAAAAGTTGTCCAACCATAGTAAGAAAAAACGCAAAGTAAATTTAGCCAGATATGCCATTTTTCACCCATCAGATTGGTAAAAATTTTAAATTATGACACCTTCTGTTGGTGAGGTGAGGCTGTGGGGAAACAGACCCTCTCCCACACTGCTGGTGGAAATGCACAGTGGTACAACCCTCACGGGGGGAGTTTAGCAAAGTCTATCAGAGCTGCATAGGCGTTTATCTCCTGAAACATCCATCCCACTTCCAGAAGATATGCCTCCAATAATGCAAAAATACTTATGGACAAGTTTATTCATTGTAGCATCGCTTGTAATTGCAAATCATTGAAAGCAACGTCAATGGCAGACACAAGAAAGTGAATGAACCGTGGTACATACATAAACGAGTCCTGTGCACTGTAAGACAGAATCTACACGAACAGATATGGAGTGATTTCCAGTATATACTGTTAAGGCAATAAAACCAAAGTGCAAAAGAGCATCCACAGTGTGCTACCTTGTACGTAAGAAGGAAGAGAAAATAAGAAAATATGCATGAACCTTCATTTGTGCGTCTGAAAACAGTAACACTTGAATAGCAATGAGTTCATCTAGGGCCAAATCTTGGGTTTTAAATCCATACTAAAAAGAAACCAAGGCTCTATGGCTAGACTGGGAAAATGCACACGAGGCTGGAATATCTTGTGACAGAAATTAAGGTTAGTACTCACAGAAAGATGGTGACATGTCAAAAGGAGTCATAGGTGGTAGACCGAAGTGGCTCTCTCTGGCCAAATCTGGGATAAATGGAGCATGAAAATAAATAATGAGTATGGATTATAATCCACTGAGTCAAATAGGAATCCATGGGTCTACACTGTTACAGATAAATAAAC
>NC_048219.1:20467691-20523418 GCF_002007445.2 Ailuropoda melanoleuca
AATCACACACCTGCACCCCTGAAACAAATAATACATTATATGTTAATAATTTAAAAAATAAATAGGAAAAAAAGTATATGCATTTTATCTGGAAAAGAATTTAAGGAAATAAGACCAAAACCTGTTAGAAATATGCACAAGAGACATGTACAATTCACAAAAAAGATATAAAAATGGCCTTAAACAGATGAAAAGTTGTCCAACCATAGTAAGAAAAAACGCAAAGTAAATTTAGCCAGATATGCCATTTTTCACCCATCAGATTGGTAAAAATTTTAAATTATGACACCTTCTGTTGGTGAGGTGAGGCTGTGGGGAAACAGACCCTCTCCCACACTGCTGGTGGAAATGCACAGTGGTACAACCCTCACGGGGGGAGTTTAGCAAAGTCTATCAGAGCTGCATAGGCGTTTATCTCCTGAAACATCCATCCCACTTCCAGAAGATATGCCTCCAATAATGCAAAAATACTTATGGACAAATTTATTCATTGTAGCATCGCTTGTAATTGCAAATCATTGAAAGCAACGTCAATGGCAGACACAAGAAAGTGAATGAACCGTGGTACATCCATAAACGAGTCCTGTGCACTGTAAGACAGAATCTACACGAACAGATATGGAGTGATTTCCAGTATATACTGTTAAGGCAATAAAACCAAAGTGCAAAAGAGCATCCACAGTGTGCTACCTTGTACGTAAGAAGGAAGAGAAAATAAGAAAATATGCATGAACCTTCATTTGTGCGTCTGAAAACAGTAACACTTGAATAGCAATGAGTTCATCTAGGGCCAAATCTTGGGTTTTAAATCCATACTAAAAAGAAACCAAGGCTCTATGGCTAGACTGGGAAAATGCACACGAGGCTGGAATATCTTGTGACAGAAATTAAGGTTAGTACTCACAGAAAGATGGTGACATGTCAAAAGGAGTCATAGGTGGTAGACCGAAGTGGCTCTCTCTGGCCAAATCTGGGATAAATGGAGCATGAAAATAAATAATGAGTATGGATTATAATCCACTGAGTCAAATAGGAATCCATGGGTCTACACTGTTACAGATAAATAAACAAGGGAGAAGCAAAAGCTTTTCCGTACAGTAGAACGCTGACTAATAAATAAAGGTAGAATTAGTTAATTACTGTCTCGCAAACATCGTAGCAACAATTGATTCAGGCAAATGGATACTAAAACTAGTGGGTGAATTAACATAGTCTCAAAGATTCTTCCCACAAAATACTGATTGACTGTGAAAAGAAAAATACTAACTTTAATCTCCGAGTGTTTGGGGATTTTCCAGCTATCGTTCAGTTACTGATTTCTAGTGTAATTCCATTGCTGTCTGAGAGCAGTGTTAAGGTGTGTTTTATGGCCCAGAATGTGGTCTATCTTGTTCCATGTGAACTTGAGAAGAATCTCTTTTCTGCTACTGTTGGATGAAATAGACTCTAGGATGTCAATTACGTGCAGTTGACACATGGCACTGTTGAGTTCAACCATGTCCTCACCGATTGCCTGCTGATCTGCCCATTTCTAGTAGAGGAGTATTGAAGTTTCCATCCATAATAATTGATTCAGTTATTTCTCATTGCATTTATATCAGTTTTTGCCCACATATTTTGTTCTGTTGTTAGGTGTGTACACATTTAGGATTGTTATGTCTTTTTGGAGAACTGACCCTTTTATCATTATGTAATGCCCCTCTTTATTCTTGATAATTTTTCTTGTTCTAAAATTTCTTGTGGGGGTGCCTGGGTGGCTCAGTCAGTTAAGCAGGTGCCTTTGGCTCAGGTCGTGATCCCAGGGTCCTGGGATTGAGCCTGCATCAGGCTCCCTGCTCACTGGAGAGCCTGCTTCTCCCTCTCCCTCTGTCTGCCGCTCTGCCTACTTGTGCCCTCTGTCAAATAAATAAAATCTTAAAAAAAAAGTCTCTTGTGTCTGAAATTAATGTAGCCACGCCAGCTTTCTTTTGTTTAGTGTTAGCATGGTATATCTTTAATCTACATGTATCATTATATATATATTTTTAAAGATTTTATTTATTTATGTTTTTGAGAGAGAGAGAGCACGAGTGGGGAGGGGCAGAGGGAGAGGGAGAAGCAGACTCCCTGCTGAGCAGAGAGCCCAATATGGGGCTAGATTGGAGGACCCCAAGATCATGACCTGAGCAGAAGGCAGATGCTTAACTGACTGAGCCACCCAGGTGCCCCATGTGTGTCATTATACTTAAAGTGGGTTTCTTTTTTTTTTTTTAAGATTTTTTTTTAATTTTTTTATTTATTTGACAGAGAGAGAGACAGCCAGCGACAGAGGGAACACAAGCAGGGGGAGTGGGAGAGAAGAAGCAGGCTCATAGCGGAGGAGCCTGATGTGGGGCTCGATCCCATAATGCCGGGATCACGCCCTGAGCCGAAGGCAGACGCCCAACCGCTGTGCCACCCAGGCGCCCCTAAAGTGGGTTTCTTAATCCCCTTCCGTTGGAGCAAACTATGCTAGAGTATAGAACAGAACTTTTTTTTTTTGAGTCTTTGTTTTGTTTTGTTTTGTTTTAAAGATTTTATTTATTTATTCGACAGAGACAGCCAGCGAGAGAGGGAACACAAGCAGGGGGAGTGGGAGAGGAAGAAGCAGCCTCATAGCAGAGGAGCCCGATGTGGGGCTCGATCCCATAACGCCGGGATCACGCCCTGAGCCAAAGGCAGACGCTTAACCGCTGTGCCACCCAGGCGCCCCTAGAACAGAACTTCTGATCCTCAAGTTTTCACACTTCTTCTCTCTTGCTAAAATGAAAGTATTATATACCATGAAAAGAAAAAGTGAGTTTCTTGGAGAAACATACAGTTAGGGCTTGGTTTTTTCATCCAGTCTGACATTCTCTGTCTTTTAATTGGTGTATTTAAGCCATTGACATTTAGAGTGATTTTTGATATAGTTGGATTAATATCTACCACAATTGTTACTGTTTTCTATACATCACCTTTGTTCTTTGTTCCTATTTTTGTCTTCCACTTTTTTTTTTTTTTGCCTTGTGTGGTTTTACGGAGCATTTAATGTGATTTCATTTTCTTTTCTTTTTTTTTTTTTAAGATTTTATTTATTTATTTGACAGAGAGAGAGAGACAGCCAGCGAGAGAGGGAACACAAGCAGGAGGAGTGGGAGAGGAAGTAGCAGGCTCCCAGCCGAGGAGCTCAATGGGGGCTCGATCCCAGGGCTCTGGGATCACGTCCTGAGCCAAAGGCAGATGCTTAACGACNTAGCAGGCTCCCAGTGGAGGAGCTCAATGGGGGCTCGATCCCAGGGCTCTGGGATCACGTCCTGAGCCAAAGGCAGATGCTTAACGACTGAGCCACCCAGGCGCCCCTAATGTGATTGATTTCCTTTTCTCCCCTTTCTTAGCATATTGATCAAAATATTTTTTTGCATATCAACAAAATTATATTTTTGTTTTATTTTTTATAATGGAGAAATTTGTGATCACATCAACATCACTAGTAAAAGGACAAATAGATATCATATGTCTCCTGATATGATGCAGTGAGAAGGGCACACTTCTTACTTAGTATTCCTGCCAAAAAATGCATAACCTTAATTACTCATGAGGAAACATCGAACAAACCCAAATTAAAAGATATTCCACAGAGTAATTTGATTGTATTCTTCAAAAATGATAAGATCATAAAGGACAAGGAAAGACTGAGGAATAGTTCCAGAATAAGGCTTTGCAGAATGACAACTAAATGTAACTCATGGTCCCAGATTTTCTTTGCTTATAATGAATATTATTTGGATAATTAGCAACATTGGAACAAGGCCGTTTAGTATCGTATTGGTATTAATTTCCTTATTATGATATTTATATTGTGATTATATACAAGAATGTCCTTATCTTTAGGAAATATACACTAACTTATTTAGGGATAGATAGAGGAAATGTGGTAAGATCTTAATATCTGAGAAATCTGAGTGAAGGGTATATAGGAATTCTTTGCATTGTTCTTGCAACTTTTTTGTAAATATGAAATTATTTGAAAATAAAAAAGAAATTGCTATAGTGTTTAGTTTACTGGTATTTAGATGATATTAAAAAAGAGTGCTGTAAGGGGCACCTGGGTGGCTCAGCTGGTTAAGCGTCTGCCTTCAGCTCAGGTTATGATCCCAGGGTCCTGGGATCAAGCCCCATGTCGTCAGGAAGTCGGCTTCTCTCTCTCCCTCTGCAGCTCCCCCTGCTTGTGCTCTCTTTCCGTCAAATAAACAAAATCTTCCAAAAAAAAAAAAAAAGAGTGCTATAATAGCTTTATTTTAAAATACCAATGTTTGTAGTATTCCAGAAATTAATCCTTTGCAACTATTTAACTTAAAATGAACATTTTCAGTATCAACTTAAAAATATGTGACAATTTTTAGGGGGCACCTGGGTGGCTCAGCCATTAAGCGTCTGCCTTCATCTCAGGTCATGCCCAGGGTCCTGGAATCGAGCCTCGCATCAGGCTCCCTGCTCGGCGGGAAGCCTGCTTCTCCCTCTCCCACTTCCCTTGCTTGTGTTCCCACTCTCGCTGTCTCTCTCTGTCAAATAAGTTAAAAAATCTTAAAAAAAATATGTGACAATTTTTAGGATAGTGAAACCATTCTGTGTACTGCAGTAATGGTTACACGTCACTACACATTTGTCAAGACCCATAGGTTCTGCAACACCAGGAGTGAACCCTAATGTAAACTACGGACTTTGGGTGATAATGACGTGTCCATGTAGGTCCATCAGTTGTTAACAAATGTTATCACTGATGTGGGAAGTTGACAGTGGAGAGTGTTTCACATGTGTAGGGGCAAGAAGTATACGGGAACTCTCTGTACTTTGTGCTCCGTTTTTTTGGGTGAATTTAAAACTGCTCTAAAAAATAAAGTATTTAAAAATGTGTGAGAGAATACATACATTTCTCAAATCTTTAGGGTAAGCGAGAAAATTATTTGGGGTCACTTCCCTAGAGGGTTTGTGCATATGTTCACCAGAATATTTGTATAAAACCAATCATAGCAGCGTTTTGACAATAACCTCAACAACCCTGTGGGGCATCAACAGTGAAAGAGATAAATATATTGCAACATATTCATATTCATATGGAAAATTATTCCGCAATAAAATGAATGAACTACAGTACCACAAATGAATCTTACAGATTGAGTGCATGGAGCAATTCCATTTTCACAGAGTTCAAAAAACAAGCCAAACTAAACTCTATTGTTTAGAGACATACACATATGTGGTAAAAAAGAAAAACAAGCATGTAATTCCCATAAAATTCAGGATCATAGTTACCTCTAGGGATAGAAAGGGTCATGTGATCTGGAAAGACTCTTGTATGGGTGAGGGGCTGCTTTTGGGGTGCCAGTTAAGTTCAATTTTTTTGATTTGGATGGTAGTTAAGTGAATGTTCACATTAGCATTAGTCCTTGTACCTTACGTGTATATTTTATGCACTTTTATATGTGTTACATTTTACAATTAAAGAGTTTTAAAAACAAGTAGTGCTTATAATGGATTAAACAAAACAAAACAAACCAAAACGCAATCTCAATTTTCCATGACACCGGCCTCCTGGTGTCCTTTCCTGAATCTGACAGACAGGGTCGCCAGTAAAGATGTGTTGAGGGACGCCTGAGTGGCTCAGCCGGTTAAGTGTCTGCCTTCAGGGTCGTCGTGATCCCAAGATCCTGAGATCGAGTCCTGGGTTGGGTTCCTCGCTCAGTGGGGAGCCTGCTTCTCCCGCTACCTGCCGTTCCCTCTGCTTGTGCTCTCTCTCTCTCTAATAAACAAATAAATAAAACCTTAAAAAAAAAAAGAAAAAATCCATTGACGGGGGGACAAAATCAGTGGTGTGGCCTGGGAAGCTACGTGGCATCAACCAGAGCACTGCTTCTTCATTGTCAGCCTGCCCACAGATCTCCTAGGCATCTTGCTAAAATGCAGATTTTGATTTCTAAGTTCCGGGGAGGGACTAGAGATCCTACATTTTTTAACAAGCTCCGGGGTGATGTCGATGCTGCTAGTTCATGAACCACACTCTCAAGTAGCAAAGTGCTAGAGCATTTCCAGGTAGAAAGTCAGCTTAAGGTTTTTGAAGAATAATAACACCTTTTTTTTGGATAGCCACAACAAAAGGTAGGGCGTGGAACCGAGTAGAAGGCCAGTTAGAACTGTTTTCTCTTCCAGAGGTGAAAAATTCCCATTTTTCCACAATGGCCTACAATTATGCATCCCTTCAGGAAGGAAAAAGAATAAATATAAACCATAACAGGTTCATAAGCAACAAAGGAATAAGCTGGAACAAGGCCAACAGGTTCAACTTCTCGTGCATAGTGTAAGGCAGAGGGAACCTCTTGACACCTTCCTGCTGAAACCAAAACTTCCTAGGTAGAACTTTCCAGGAGACTCTCACTGACCTGTCAAGATTGGTATTTGGGGAGAAATTAACAGAAAATGTTATTAAATTGGTCATGACTCCAAAGCTATCATGAGCTCCTCTCATTCATGGAACCCAAAACAGGCTGGAGTTAACAGGGGCATTTATTGAAGATCATGTGATTAGAAGAAGCAATATTTCATATCTGATTTGCTGGGTGTTAGAGAATGTTATTCCCTGTTTTTAGGAGGCTATCACAGGAAGAACCACTGTAGGAGGAAGCTTGCGGCTGCGAAGGCTACCAAACAGATTCAAGATGGCAGATTGACCGCCACCAGTGCGCGCCACCAGACACCCGAGAAGACACAACTACAGTCTCATGTTTCCGGAGAATGAATGAAGAGGGAATGTTCTCCCTTAGTCATTTTATGTGGCCAGCATAACCCTGATGACAAAACCTGATAAGGACACTTTGAAGAAGGAAAATTATAGCCCAATCTCCCCCATAAACACAACTACAAAAATCTTATTAGTACACTATATCAATAGAAAAAGCATATGATAAAATTTGATATCTATTCACGAAAACTTCTAGCAAACCAAGAATAAAGTGACATTTCTTTAACCTGATAAAAACTATTTTTAAAAATCCTGTAGCAAACAAAACCTGTTTTTGAGATGGAAACAAGCCATGGATGCCTACATTATTACTTCAATTCAACGTTGTGCTTGAGGTCATAGCCTGCGATGTATAAAAAGGGAAAAAAATGAAATAAAAGGTAAAGGATTGGAGAGGAAGAAATAAAACCAGTATAATTCACAGATGTTATGATTAGCTGTATTTAAAAACCCTAAATAATCGAAAAACAATTATAATTCAGCATAGTTGCTAGATATGAAATCAACACAAAAATCAATTGTATTTCTATATTCCTGTAAGAAACCAGAATTGAAATTGAAATAGCATTAAAAAAATGGAGTCATAGAAATAAGTCTACTGAAGATATGTGCAAGGCCTCTTCAGGGAAAATTATAAACCTCTGATAAGAGACATTACAGGAGATCTAAATAGATGGAGAGACATAATATGGATTGGAAGAGTCAATAGTTTAAATGTATCAAATTTCTCCACGTGGATTTATAGATTCATTGCAATTCATTGCAAAAAAAATCCCAACATGACAAGAATACTGTAAAATATGTGTGGAAATAAAAAGGGCTAAGAATCACCGATTACCTCCTGAGAAAAACAACACGGACGTCCTACACTAGTGGGGAACAGTACTTACTACAAATCTACTGTGATGAAGTCAGTGTGGTACTGATGCAGGGACTGGCCACAGGGAAAGTATGGGTTTGAACAAAGGAAGCACAGACCTACCCACTGGTCAAGAGGACTGGTCAGCCCTGGGCCCCTCCTCACATAAATCACTACCTTCCTCCCGAATGTTATTCTCCAAAGTCTGGAGCCAGAGTCTCTTCGAGACGTGTAGCAACGGGGGGAAGAAGCGCCCTTGACGAGAGCTGGGAGAAAGCCTCAGGCTAAAGCCTCTGGGGACGGTCCCCTAGGAGATTCAGTAACTCAGTTCATAGAAGGAGCACACCCAAACTGAGTCAATACAGGCCTTCACCATCCATGATTGCACTCCTGAGAGCACACCTTGCTCTTTTTTATTTTTTAAAGATTTTATGTATTTATTTGAGAGAGAAAGCACGAGCAGGCAGGAGAGGGAGAAGCAGGCTCCCTGCTGAGCAGGGAGCCCACTGCGGTACTCGATCCCAGGACCCCGGGATCATGACCTGAGCCCAAGGCAAACATTTAACCAACTGAGCCACCCTGGCGCCCCAAGCACATCTTGTTCTGATGAATTCTCAGTTCATACTGAAAAAAACACCCATATCTGTGAGGAGAAAACAACTTCCCAGCTAAATCTGGTGTGACCATCTCTTAGCTCAATCAATTCAATGACAATTGTTATAATAGGATGCTGAAAGGGACTTCTGTTATTCCAGAGGGACCCCTAGGACCAAAGCTGAGGACAAAGCAGCATCAAGCACTCCAGTAATTAAGGCTTAACCACCCCTTTGAGGACTTGAGGGGTAATCGAACTAGCTCTACTACCCCTAACCATCATTCCAAACCCCCCTCTCCATATAAGCAAAGAAAAGGGAAGAAGGAGGGAGGGGAAGTGGGGGTGTTAGAGATGTGAGTCTTTGGCGTAGGGAGAAGAGCAATGGCTTTTTTATCCCCCTCATGTGGTGGTGGGGGGAGGCGGCGGGGAGAGCAGAAGGAGGAGATTTCGTACCCTTCCCCAAGAGGCAGTGGGCCCAGGATCACCAGTAGAGATGTCGGAGGTAATCACAAGGAGACTGGTATCCCATGCTGGACGTGCAGTGGGTTTGGTTTGCCTTCTGGGTCTGGTTGAGCAGGAAGAAAGCAAATGAGGGCGATGGCAGGGTAACGAGAGGGTGCCACCACAGAGAGCAGCACGTATTCCTACGATCTGGAGTTGGCTGCAGGCCAGTGACCACCATGGAAGATAGCTGAGTTTAAGCTACCCTGCCAGTTCCCTACTCAGGAGTGCTGCATGAGGAGACCCCAGCACCTGGGAGGTGTGGAGCACACGGGTCCCATCCTGACTCACTCGAATCATCCTCTCCAACCTGATGCCACACACTTCATCACATCCATCCTATTCCCACTTCCACTTCCACTCTCTCTCTCCTCCTATCCCCACCTCCACCCCCTCTTCTTACAGATCCACCTTCCCATCTCCATTCCCTTTCCCGTCTTCTCTATCCCCCTCTAGCCTCTGCTTCTACCCCATCCGCATAGCCATCTGGTCTCCATTCCATCCTCATCTTCATTTTCACTCTTGATCTCCATTCCCATCCATCTTTATCACCAGCCTCTTTTCCCAGTGTCCATTCCTATCCCAACCCAACCCCCACTCCTGGTGCCGCTCAATCCCTGTTACTATTTTCTTCCTATTCCTAGGGCACCCCATCCCTATTCTTACACTTTCCTTTTCACCCTCACTTCCTCCAGGGTGAAAATTGAGGGAGATTCATGAAGAATGCTAAAAGTTTGGGGAAATGTTAGGGACTATCAAGGTTGATGGTCCCTCTATACAAAATTTCCTCCCAGGTTCCAAGTATAAAACTTCAAAAGAAGTCACTCAAGTTAGATTTCAGATAGAACTTCTCCACCATTCAAGGTGGTTACAGGGACTGGGATGCAGAGTAGGAGGGAGTAGAAGGGAAATAAAGCAACCCTGAGGGAGACACGAAGACAAAAACACAAAGAGAAAAGCTAAGGTGAAGTCAGACACCAGAAGAGGCCAAAGAGTAAGAAACTGGGAGTAACAGAACTCACGTCCCGTTAATCTGAACCTCTTTCTCATTCCTCCCACTCTTCCCCACAGGTCAGATTTTGCCACAGACGATTAGAGAAGGGGAAAAGTGTGATCTGCCCCCTTCATTCAATCCTTTATCTGTTCAGCATTGCCTTTTTTTTTTTTTAATTCAAATGAGCTGCAGAGGAGATCCTCTTTAGAATGGAAAGGAAGAAGGCTGGGGTGTGACGGAGATGGGAACGGAGGTGGAACTGTAATGATGACGGTGATGGGTTGATGAAGAGGAGACTTGAGTTTTAAAGTGTACTGAATGCCTGGAAGCTACCATGCCTGCTCAAGATATTGTTAAGGCACTGGAAAGGGAAATGTGACAAGTGAAGTTAAAGGCATTGATTAGAAAAGAATAAAACAGTTTTATGTTTGTACCCCAAGTGAGTTTCAGACCATCCAACCAGCCAGTTACCTGCCATGAAAATTAATAAAGGGAAACCACCTTTGGAATGGAGCTGGGAGGCCAGCAGGGGGAGCTCTCCCGTCCTCCCGCTCACAGGGCCAGGCGTCTGCAGAGTCAAGGGCAGACCCAACTGGGAGAGGTGCGTCTTGCAAGCACCCCCACTTCCTCAGCTAATACTTCACTAACCCAGTAGGAGGAAGAGAGGTTTCCTCCGTTCTTGACAACAGCCCAGCCAATGAGGGACTGTCACCACACAGCCCATGAAAAGCCATATACTCTGAACTCCCAGTTTATTCCAGTGGACTTCCTTTCCTCTGTAAGAATGTTCCTCCCTTTTGTTCTCTGGCCTTGCCTGTGGTTGTATGGTAGCTTGTTTGTACTGGATTGCAATTCTCTGCTATTCCCAAAGAAACCCATTTTTTGCTGGTAAAATAACTGGCAGTTTTATTTATTTATTCATTTAAAAAAAATTTTTTTTAAGTAGGTTCCATGCTGTGGAGCCCAACACGGGGCTTGAACTCATGCCCCTGAGATCAAGACCTGAGCTGAAATCAAGAGTCAGATGCTTAACCAACTGAGCCACCCAGGTGTCCCCTGGCAGTTTTATTTCTAAGGCTGCTGTTTAGAGCCTCTTTTCCCAAGACCTTGCTGTGTGTTCTCCTGACCTTACCTAATAGTGAGCTTGGAGGTTTCAACAGTCAGATAAACCCATCCTAAGAAAGCCTTGCTCAGAGATTCTGAAAGGTTTCTTCCCTAATAGTAGTGTTGGGGATTCAGCAGTGAAAGCCCCGACCAGCGCCTTCTGTTAAGATTAGCAGGAGAAACCCACAGGTTGGGATGCCTGGATGACTCAGTTGGTTAAGCGGCAGGCTTCAGCTCAGGTCACGATCCCAGGGTCCTAGGATCGAGTCCCGCATCGGGCTCCTCGCTCAGCAGGGAGCCTGCTTCTCCCTCTGCCTGCCTGCTCTCCCTGCTTGTGCTCTCTCTGACAAATAAATAAATAAATAGAATCTTTATTTTTTTTTAAAGATTTTATTTATTTATTCGACAGAGATAGAGACAGCCAGCGAGAGAGGGAACACAAGCAGGGGGAGTGGGAGAGGAAGAAGCAGGCTCATAGCAGAGGAGCCTGATGTGGGGCTCGATCCCATAACGCCGGGATCACGCCCTGAGCCGAAGGCAGACGCTTAACCGCTGTGCCACCCAGGCGCCCCATAAATAGAATCTTTAAAAAAAAAAGAAGAAAAGAAAAAGAAAAGAAAGAAACCCATTGATTAAGCCTAATCATGTATTTTTCATGACTCCTGGAATGAACCCTAAGAGGCCCTGGGACTTCACTTTTGTTGACTTTGTTTTTTCCTTTTGATGCTTTGTTTTTGTTTCTAGTTATTGGCCAGGTCTGTTTGTGACTCGTTTAGCTAATCTTGGGGCTCTGCCTTTCCATAGCTGGTCTGTGAACGGAAGGAGTCAGACCCCTAGGCCAGGTGGGACTGCATTGCTGAGAACGCAGTGTGAACACCGGTGTAGGGGTGGTGAGTTTTCCCCCTGGGATGCAGTGATGGTCAGGAATCTGGTTTTAAGGTTTGACCATTAGTGATCTCTACCAGTTGAAGGATGAGCTTTTTCTGTTGGGGGCGAGATGACAGAGAATCTGGTTTGTTAGTTTTATTGATCTTGCTAGTTTATTTGTGAGATCAGATCACTTAAAATATTTCCTGCCCAATGGAAAGAAAAGGGCCCTTGGAGACCGGGATGGGTGAATTATCGCGGCTCCGTGTCTCCTCTGACTAGTGACAGGTAAACTGAAGCGGCCAACTCTGGCTGTCTACAGGCCGACAGGTGAGAAAAGCCTTAAATCTCATCGTGTGGGTGTGGAATATTTTCCTACATCCTAAAGGCTTTGAACAAATTAGATGATAACGACTCTCTTGAATTAAAGGACATTTCTTCTGATTGGCTTATAGAGACTTACAAGAGCTTACGTAAATCCAATATTGCTCAAACCCCCCGAAAACAAAGAAGCCGAACTTCCAATACTTTAACTGGGTTACACCAAACTAAACCTTTTCTCAGAGAAACTGCTATCTCGGAGGCAACCTCATGCAGAACCCAAGTGTATGCAGTCAAGCAAGGGTGAACGCTGGACAAGTCAGACTGACCTAAATTTTACCTTGAAAATTTTGTCTTTTTCCTGATTTTTACCAATGTAGAGTATAATACAAACATACATTTTAGTTTGATTTTTTCTTAAAGAATTTGAGAGAGAGAGAGAGAGAGTGGGGGGAGGGGCAGAGGGAGAGAATCTCAAGCAGACTAGCCATGGAGCACGGAGCCCAACACCGGCTCAATCCCATGACCCCAAGATCATGACCGGAGCCGAAACTGAGAGTTGAACACTCAACAAAGTGCGCCACCCAGGCGCCCCTAGTTTACTTGATTTTTAAGATTCATTTTTGTTTTCTCATGAAGAGAACTGGTGAGCTGAACATTCTAAGACACAATATACTCCTCTGCCGCCGTTACTCCTGGTATAGCCTCAGTCATCTTTATTATAACTTCTACTGAAGTATCTGGTTCTGCTTCAGAGAGGGAACAGGGAGGCAGGACTCTGAGAACCATCTGTCATTTACAAATAATGGAGGATAGTGGGAAGAAAGGCAGGCAGGGGCAGGGGCTGCCCCCACCCCCCCAAAAGGAAATTACCCTTAAAAGGAAAAAGACCCAATCCTGTTATTCTGCACCACCCTGGAGGAAGCCCTCCAGCCGTTCCCCGTAGGTACATGAGCGCGTGGACACAAACCTGATTGGGTGACAGGCGCGTGGAGGGTTAATCAGATTAACACAGCTTGCCCACACTCTCCTAAAAACCCATAGGGGGCGCCTGAGTGCCTCAGTCCGTTAAGCCTCTGCCTTCGGCTCAGGTCATGATCCCAGGGTCCTGGGATAGAGTCCCACCTTGGCCTCCTTGCTCAGCGGAGAGCCTGCATCTCCCTCTCCCTCTGCCCCTCCGCCTGCTCATGCGCTCTCGCTCTCTCTCTCTCTCAAATAAATAAAATCTTTAAAAAATCCCAAACCCATAGACTTAGAAACTCCAATGGCAACCCTCTCTGGTCCCCTGCCTCTTTGGAGGCTGAGTGTTATTGCTCAATAAACTTTGCTTTGCTGCCCACCACTTTTCATCTGGTCTATCTCTCCTTCCAAGTAGCGTGACCAAGAACTGCGGGCAGTGAAGGAAAAGAAATCCTGAAACACAAACATTTTATCAAATTCTTTTAGATTCCTGGACCTAATTCCAGTGTGTGTGTGTGGTGGCGGGGAGTTGGGCAGCTTCCCCAAACCAGCAAGGAATTCTTGGACACCAGCAGGGTGTCCAAAAATTCAACTGAATTCTGACACTATCTCCCCAGAGGTGGCAGTATCAGATTCCACAGATGAAGGGTTTAGTCCTACAAGATTGTCCCCACCAGCCCAACCTCAGAGGCCAGTCACAAGTCCAGAATGTCACCTGTACTTCTGACAAACTGGCTATAAATCAGAGGTCCCATGACCCCTTCCTTGGGTTCAATTAATTTGCTAGAATGGCTCACAGAACCTAGAGGAAAGCATTATACTCACGAGATCACCAGTTCATTGTAAAAAGGATGTAACTCAGGAACAACCGGATGGAAAAGATGCGTAAGGTCAGCTTCCACACCCTCTCCAGGCTCCCTGCTCTCCCCAAACATCCATGTGGTCACCAGCCCAGAAGCTCTCTAAGCCCAGTCCTTTTGAGGGTTTATGGAGGCTTCATTACATAGGCATGAGTGATTAAATAATTGGCGATGGGTGATTGAGTCAATCTCTAGACCCTGTCCCCTTCCTGGAGGTCAGGGGGATGGGACTGAAAGTTCCACCCCTCTAATCACGTGGTTGGTTCCTCTGAGGATCAGCCCCCATCCTTAGGTGATCTAGGGGCTTTCCAAAAGTTGCTTCATTAGCATAACAAAAGACACATTGCTCTTCCCAGCAGTTAAGAAATTCCAAGGGTTTTAGGACCCTTTGGCCAGAAATGGGAGGAAAACCAAATATATATTTCTTACTATAAATCACAATACCACACAAACCAACAGTTTATTAGAACACATGCTGCTTGATGTTAATGAATCAGGGCAAACACTGTAAGGCCAGAGTTTCGCCATGATTGACAATGATCCTTGGAGAATAGTTATGATCACAACAGGGGACTATTAAGAAAAATCATATAAAACCGGTAATAAGGCAAAAGGATGACTACATGTCCTTTTTAAAAAGTTTTTCTTAAACTTCAGTGATAGTACAAAGCGTCCTCATATACCGGTCACCCAGCATCTCACAAAGTTAGTATCTTACGTAACCATGCACACTTTTTTTAGTTTTTTACAGTTAATATTTTATTCTTGAAAGCTATCATGGTAAAAAGCCCTGTTCTTCCTCTAGGTTTTATTTCATTTACTGATTATATTATTCTTTTTAAAAATTTCTATTATTTCATATTTATGTAATTTCATTTAAATTCATATTTCTCTAATATTTCTTATTATTCTATTTATAAATCCAGAAAACTTTATTAATCCCTTTAAGGTGGGTTTTACAATTCTGTTACATTTCCTTAAGTTTTAACTGGACATATAGAATAACATACTCAGCTATATTGGTTTCTCTAAGGGTTGATCAACTCTTTTTTTAAAAAAGTTTTTTATTTAAGCAATCTCTACGCCCAACATGGGGCTCAAACTCATGACCCCGAGATCAAGAGTCACATGTTCCACTGGCTGAACCACTAGGCACCCCAGGGTTGATCAATTTTATTAATCATTTCAAAATACCAATTTGGGCTGTTGCTTTCCTTTGTTTTATGCTTGTTTTCTGTCTCATTATTTCTGCCTTTTTCATTATTTCTTTTCTTCGACTTTCTATTTTTTTTCCCCAGCTTTATTGTGATATAACTGGCAGACCATATTGTGTAAGTTTCAGGTATACAACCTGATAATTTGTTACCCATACATATTGCAAAATGATTACAACCACTGCATTAACATCTCCATCACCTCACATAATTACCTTTTTGTGTGTCTGTGATGAAAACATAAAGATTTACTTTCTGAGCAACACTCATCTTAACTGAAACTTTGTACCCTTTAACTGACTTCTCTCCATTTCTCTCCACCCCCTCCCACCCAAGGCCCTGGTAACCACTGTTCTACTGTTTCTGAGTTCAGTTTTTGTAGAGTCCACATATAAATGAGATCATACGGTATTTGTCTTTCTCTGTCTGATTTATTTCACTTAGCAGAATGCCCTCAAGGTCCAGCCATGTTGCAAATGGCAGAATTTCCTTTTTATGGCTGAATAATAGACATCATATATATAATGCTACATAATAATAATAAATTACGTGTAACAATATACATAATAATATATACAACATATAATATATATGTGTCTGTATTTTGTGTATTGTGTATTGTTGGATGGAATGCTTTGCATATGTCTATTGGTTCCATTTTGTCTAAAGTGTAGTTTAAGTCCAATGTTTACTTACTGATTTTCTGTCTGGAGGGTCTATCCATGGTTGAAAGTAGGGTATTGAATTCTCCCACGATGGTACTGTTGCCTATTTCTCCCTTCAGATCTGTTGGTATTTGCTTAGTATATTTTAGGTGCTCCAATGTTGGATGCATGTATTTTTATAATTGTTATACCTGCTTATGAATTGACCCCTTTATCATTACATAATGACCTTTACCTCGTGTTACAACTTTTTTTTCTTTTGAAGTTTATTTTTTTGTTCTTAGTAATCTCTACGCCCAATGTGGGGCTCAAACTCACAACCCCAAAATCAAGAGTCACATGCTCTTTCCACTGAGCCAGCCAGGTGAACTTTATTTATTTGTTTGTTTCATTTTAAATTTTGTTAGTTAACATATAGTCCAATATTGGTTTCTGGAGTAGAATTCAGTGATTCATCACTTACATCCAACACCCAGCGCTCATCACAAGTGCCCTCTTTAATATCCATCCCCCAGCTAGTCCATCCCCCACTTACCTTCCTCTTGAAGTCTACTTTGTCTGATGTTGTGGGGCTACCCCTCTCTCTTCCAGTTCCCATTTGCACGGAATTCTCTAGCCACCCCTTCGTTTTGAGCCTATGTATGTCTTTAAGGTGAGTCTCTTGAAGGCAGCATATCTTGGGTCTTATTTTTTATCCATTCAGGAACGCTATGCCTTTTGACTGGAGAAATCAATCTATTGGCATTTAAAGTGATTATCTATAGGTAAGAATTTAATAATGCCATCTTACTGTTTTCTGGCTGTTTTGTTCCTTTCTTTCTCTCTTGCTCTCTTCTTTTGTGAATTGATTATCTTTTTCTGGAGTTGTACGCTTGATTCCCTTCTCTTTTGTGTATCTACTGTAGCTTTTGGCTTTTTGGTTACCAAGAAGCTTACACAAAACATCTTACAGATATAACAACCTGTTTTTTACTGATAACAATTGAACTTTGATTCCACACAAAGACTGTTTTTGCATCTCAACTTATCTCTTCTTATATTGTGTATTAAATTATTGTGCCTCTGGTTATTTTTAATATTTTAACCTTTATACCAGATTAAGTGGTTAATACACCACCATATTATAGTATTAGAGTATTCTGAATTTGACTATATACTTACCTTTACTAGTGAGATTTATACTTGCAGAAGTTTTCGCGTTTTAGCGTTCATTCATTTCAGCTTGAAGAACTTCCTTTGCCATTTCATGTAAGGCAGGCTTACAGTTTTAATTCCCTGGGCTACGTTAACTCGTTTCACCTCTTAGTAGGTCCGGCTGCTATAACAAGGTCCCCTGCACTGGCAGGCTTATAAAGAACTACAATGTCTTCCTCACAGTCCCGAAGGCTGGACATCTGAGGTCAGGGTGCCTGTGCAGCCAGGTGCTGGTGAGATCCCTCTTCTGTGTTGCAGATGGCCAGCTTCTCAGTGCAGCCACGCAACGCACAAACAGAGCGAGGGAGCCCACTGGGGGACCTTTCATAAGGGCTCTAATCCCATCCATGAGGGTTCCAGCCTCATGACCTAATTACCTCCCAGAGTCTCCACCTCCTAATACCATCACCTTTCAACATGAGAAATTTGGGGGGATCACAATCATTCAGTCCAGAACAGTCTCTCATTTAAGCAAACTTACTAAAGTATCTCCTTCCTATGAAATTATGTAAATCTCTGTTCCTTAAATGCTCTTTGAATCAGCTTTCCCAACCTTCTGAATAATGAGCTAACTTTTAAAAAATTCTACTTTGAAAAAAAATTTTTTTTTAAATTCTACTTTGACAGAATTAGCATGAATCTGGGGTTGAGGATTGAGATGACATTCCCAAGAAATTAAGATATGCTCTATAGTTATGTAATTTGATAATTCAGAAAGTCCTCCTAGTCTTTTTTCCTTTCTCAAAAAACCCCACATTAAAACATATAGAGAATAATATAATGATGAATACCAATGTACTTGGCTCCCAGGTTTGTCAGATCTTAGCGTTTACAATATTTGCCCCAGATTCTTTTATTTATTTTTTCATTTAAAATCAATTAATTAACATATAGTGTATTATTAGTTTCAGGGTTTTAGAGTTTAGTTTTAGAGCTTAGTGATTCATCAGTTGCATATAACACCCAGTGCTCATCACATCACGTGCCCTCCTTAATACCCATCACCCAGTTACCCCATCCCCCTACCCACCTCCCCTTCAGCAACCCTCTGTTTGTTTCCTAGAGTTAAGAGTCTCCTATGGTTTGTCTCCTCTGTTTTGTCTTTTTTTATTTTTCCCTTCCTTTCCCTATGTTCATCTGTTTTGTTTCTTAAATTCCACATATGAGTGAAATCATATAGTAATTGTCTTTCTATGATTGACTCATTTTGCTTAGCATAATACCCTCTAGTTCCATCCATGTTGTTGCCAATGGTAAGATTTCATCTTTGATGGCCAAGTAATATTCCATCATATATATATATATATATATATATATATATATATCTCGCATCTTCTTTATCCATTCATCTGTCGATGGACATTTCCCAGATTCCTTTAAAGAGGAAGGAACAGTACCCATATTTTTGAAACTCCCTAACTACTTCTCTTGGATCTGCTTCCTTACTCTCTCTTCCCTCCTACTCTGAGAAACCACTATCTTAAATTAGGTAATTTTCATTCTTGTGAGTGTTTTTGTATCTTTATTATGTATGTATGTGTCCATAAACCATATCTAGTATTATTTTGTATGTTTTGAAACTATGTATAAATGTTATCCTATTGCATGAACTCATTTTTATCTTTGAGTCTGTATTTTCATTTAAAAAACTTGCTTTTTTTCTTTGAGTTTGCATTTTTTAAAAAGATTTTATTTGCTTGTCAGGGAGACAGAGTACAAGCAGAGGAAGCCACAGGCAGAGGGAGAAGTGGCTCCGTTGAGCAGGGAGCCCGATGCAGGACTCGATCCAACGACCCTGGGATCATGACCTGAGCCAAAGGCAGACACTTAAGCGACTGAGCCACGCAGGAGCCCCTGAGCTTACATTTTTATAAATAAACTATTTGGGAGTCATTTAAATTTCAAAAAAGTTGTAAAAGTAATAGAGAGAGTTACCGTTTACCCTTCACTCAGCTTCCTGCAATGTTCATACATAGCTGTGATACATTTGTCAAAGCTAAGAAGCAAATACTGATAAAATCCTACTAACGGAACTATAGACGTTATACAGATTTCACCAGTTTTTCCACTAATGTCCTTTTCCTGGTCTAGGATCCAACCCAGGACCCCACATTGCATGTAACAGAATGCATTTGGGGGTTCAAGATGCTACATGGGATCCTTATTCCTTCTGCTTGAAGTTAGAATTCCACTGTCTGACTATAACACAATGTGTGCGTGTGTTTTAAAGATTGATTTATTTATTTCAGAGAAAGAGAGAGAAAACACAAGTGGTAGAGGCAGAGGGAGAGAGAGAATCTCAAGCAGACTCCTCGCTGAGCACAGAGCCCGACGGGGGCTCCATTTCATGACCTGAGATCATGACCTGAGTGGAAACCAAGAGTTGGATGCTTAACTGACTGAGCCACCTGGACACCCCAAACAGTGTGTTTTGATTCTCCTATTGGTAGATATTTGGGCTATTTCCAAGTTTCTTTTACTATTATAAACTGGTATAATCCTTGTACCTTTGTCCATATCTTCTTTATACTGTCAGGAAGCAGAGAGAAAGCATCTCTCTGAAACTTATGATGAAGTCCGAGTCTGTACCTTTAAAATCTGGCTCTGACTTTCTTCTTCTTCTTCTTTTTTTTTTTTAAGTTTTTTATTTATTTATTTGACAGAGATAGAGACAGCCCAGTGAGAGAGGGAACACAAGCAGGGGGAGTGGGAGAGGAAGAAGCAGGCTCATAGAGGAAGAGCCTGATGTGGGGCTCGATCCCATAACGCCGGGATCACGCCCTGAGCCGAAGGCAGACGCTCAACCGCTGTGCCACCCAGGCGCCCCTCTGACTTTCTTCTTGAGCGGCCTCAGCAACCCCAGCCAGCCCTCCAAGTTCACGGCTCTCCTGTGTTTTCTAATCTGCCTTGCGCTTTTCCAGTTCCCAGCCTTCCCTTCTCTGGTTTTCTTCCTCACCCCACGGCCAGTGCCAGCAGGGTCTGTTAGAAGGCTACACAGATTGAAAGCTGAATGGGTTTCTTAAGTCTGGTGTAAGGAACAAATGATGTTACTTAATTTTTTTTTTAAATAATTACACAGACTGAAACCACACAGAGGCGTGTGAAAGTAAAGGTAGGGGGCGGCAGGTGTGCCCTGCCAGGGGGTGAGGAGGGCAGCACCGAAGGAGCGTGTTCAAACAAACAGGTGGGAAACCCAGAGAGCAAGGACCATGGACAAGTGCCTTTATGGGGGTCGGGGTGGAGCACCCAAGCAAAAGGCAGGAGGGGATTTCATTGGTGTGTTTGAATGCCACGAGTCACGGTCAGGGCAGGGCGAAGAGGGGGACTTTCGGCAGAGACCACACTTCTCACACCGGTGCACGGGGCTCACAGCCTGTTTGTGGGGCTGTTGGGGCAGCAGGAAAATAGGAAGTGTACGACATTTATAATCCGGTAAGGAGAGCTTGGGCTGGGAATGAAATGGACTCAGGCTCCTATCTAACAGTTTCTTCATTCGACAAAGAGCTACTGATCGTGTCCGTGTGTCAGACACGGTGCTAGGCACCCAGAGGTTTGTCTGTAGCCACTTCTCTTCCCATTCTATATTCTAATGGCTTCCACTTGGAAATCTGCACCTCCAGCTTAGTTTGTGTCCTGGGCTTCTAACCGTATATCCAAATGCTTTCTGGGCACCCTTGTGCGGTTACCTCATAGGTAACTTCGAAGTCAATCTGGTCAAAAATGAATTTGTTATCTGTAAAATGTCCTGAATCTGCTTCCCTTTCAAGGCACCCCCGGTCTTAGGGAATGGCCTCAGCAACCTCCCAGAACTCAAGATAAACCCCTGCGAGCTTCCGTTGACGCTCCCGTTCTTCCGCAGCATCGCTCCAGTGCAGTTTATTCTGTTCATTCTATTACCTTAGGGTAGACGCATGCGTCAAGTGCATTCATTTATCCTTCACTTTTGCAGCTACTCAATGCCTTTTTATGCCAGAACCCAGGGAAATAAAAATAAATAAAATAAAATAAAAATAAAAATAAAAATAAAAATAAAAATAAACCCGTGCTTCTCAACCTATCTTGGTGAGGGAACTTTTTCAATCAGTCAGGATGGATTCTTTTCTAAAACACAATGAAAAACAATTACTAGGAAAACAAAATGAAAAAAAGAACATACAAAATACAAGCCCCAGTTTTTCATTATTAGATTCAACACACAAAAATAACTTGCCGAAGAGCTATAAGAATTTTAAATGTTCTGCTCAATTTCTACACCTGTCTCGTTGGAGACTGGTTAAGTTTGCAAACCGGGACCATCCGCGCCCTGCACTTCGAGGAGCACAGAGGAGAGAGGCAAAGGCAAAACAAGAGTGTGGATATGTGGGCCTCAGAGTGGGAGGGGAGAAGGCAGAAATGGAAGCTTCTTTTTTTTTTTTTAAGATTTTATTTATTTATTTGTCAGAGAGCGAGAGCATAAGCAGGGGGAGCGGCAGGCAGAGGGAGAAGCAGGCTCCCCGCTGAGCAGGGAGCCCGATGTGGAACTTGATCCCAGGACCCTGGGACCATGACCTGAGCTGAAGGCAGACGCTTAACTGACTGAGCCACCCAGGCGCCCCTGTTTAAATGCAAATTTTAATTCACACACGAAATATTTTACTGAATCGGAATCACACTTTGAAAATGGAAATTTATTTTTAAAAAATTCTTAGCTGTTTTAAAATGAAAGATGAATCAGGAAAGCAAATGTTACATCAGTGGTACAATCTAGCAGTTTTGGTTTTATTAAAATGACTTGTTAGTTACTGAATGAGCATTTACATAAGGTATTATATCAGATTGTAATGAAAGGATCAAAGTTCAAACAGGTTGATGTGAAAACGATTGACGTAAACAGTTGTACTTTTTTCCTTTTTTTGTACTGTGATATGAAATTGTATGTATGCATTTGTTTTACTGGCACGAATATGCATACAAGCTTTGTAAAAGAAAATTTTCACTCCCTTATTTCTTTTCTGGACATTATCATTCTTTTCATTACATGGGCATTTGAAAACACGATATTTGAGTTATGAAAATAACGTTATCCTAGAGAGGGTGAGGTGTTAATAAGCTAGCTGCTCCATGTGTCAAAGATGACTCATTCCACAGACATATTCTAGATGCCATGTTGAGAGGAACACTAGTTTATGGTAACTGGAAGAGGCAGCACGTGGGACTCAGAGATGGCCCCAGAAGCCAGCGACACCTGAGCCTAGACCTGAGCAGGTGTTAGCTATAGAGGCACAACCACTACTTTTCAAGGGCCTGCCTTTCCTTGAATTATCAGTGCTGCCCCTTTAACGAAGCTCTCTCCTTTAATAGCAGTTTCTCTTTATTGGTGGATCCCTGTTCAGCCTCCCTTAATCCTCCTATCTACCACCTCATTTCTCTGCCCCCATTTATAGCAAATCTTCTTTTTATAAATATATATGTATTTATATTTTTATGATTTTATATATAAAATTATATATAAATAAAATATAAATATATACAAATATAAAAATATATAATTATACATATTAAAAATACATATATTTTATGAAGTAAACTCTGCCCAAATGTGTGGCTGGAACTCACGACTCCAAGATCAGCAGTCCCAGGCTCCAGCTGCTGGTCAGTCACCAGTGACCTCCATCTTGTCAAATCCTGGTTCTTAGCTCAGCAGCGCTGGATGTGGTTGCACAGTGCCTCTTTTGAATGCAGGCTTCTCTTGGCTTCTTGAAATATAATCTCCTGACTTTCCCCCTACTTCTCCGTCTGTTACTTCTCAGTCTCCTTGGATGAACTTTCTGTTCTGCTGAACCTTAAATATAGATGGAGGAGGTCCTCAGTTTCTGTTCCCAGTCCCTTTCTCTAACCAGCTCCCTAGTTGATTCCATTCACTCTCTCGGCCTGATAACCACCATCTCTGTGCTGACCACACCCAAATTTATATTTACAGCCCTAACCTCTCCCTGAGCACGTTTAGTAGACAATTCAAAGTCAATAAGCCTATAGTCGAATTGTTTCAGCTGCCTCCACATCTGCTCTTCCTCTTATCTTCCCATATTCCCGAATGGTGCAGGCGTCACTCAGTTGCTCAAGCCAATAATCTGGGAGTCATCTTTGATTCCTCTTTTCCTCTCAGCCCTTTACCACTCCAACCCATTACCAAGTCCTTTCCCTTTTTATTCTAAAGTATTCTCTAACTGCCATCACCACCCCCACCAAATACTGACAGCTCTGTCTCGGAGAGCTCCTTTAGCTTTTTAACTGGTGTCCCTCCTTTGATCTCATCTCCTATAATCCATAAACTTCAAAGGAGCCCAACGATTATTTAAAAAACTTAGATCCTATCAATTTCCTGTTTGAAATCCTTCAGTGGCTTCTCATCACACTTAGAATAAAGTTCCAACTGCTGTCCGTGGTCTCCAAGGCCATCCCTATCATGTCATTCCACTCACCCCTGCGCTCACTCAGTGGAGGTCACCTGGTCCCACTACGTTTCCTCCAGCAGGCCAAGCTCTCTCCTGCCTCAGATCCCTCCAATCTTCCTATGGGGAGGTCCCTTTCAGGCACTCGGTCCTCAGCTCACTTTTTCCTATTTTGTTTTCTCTGCGGCTCTCACCACCAAAGAAACTTATCACTATTGACTTTATTATATTCATTTGTCTGCTCATTTCACATGAAAATTCCTTGAGAGCAAAGACCCTTGATTCTGTCTCTTTGCCATTATATCCCTAGTTCCAAAAAATAGTGCGGACACACAGGGGGTATTCAGTAAGTATTCTGGAATAAAGGTGCATGCTACAGAGCTCCCAGTATTTGGTTTGAACGGACGAGGGACAGAAGTACCTGGTTTATAGCAGAGAAGATCCAAGCCTCTGGGAGCTTACTGCAAAGAACCCTGACCTGGTGGGGTGCTGCTGGAGGCTCTCCTGTCTCCTACACCCCTGTCCGCAGCTGCCTCCTGCCCTGGTTTTTTCCACTGAGGTCTACAAGGCCTGGAGTCTGAAACCTCAGTGTCCTTACCCCTGCTTGGGCCACACTGAGATGCTCAGACTGAAGGGTGGATGGGGTAAATCGAGTGGGGGCGGACAGAAGACACAAGATGTGGTGGTGGTCTGAGGTCCCCTGTTCGTGACCCTGCTGTGTCCGGGCAGGACCTGGATGCCCGCTGCAGCGGGGCGGGGTGGGGCGGCTGCTGACGGGTGGGTCTGCGGGTGCGGCCCTTGGCTCCGCCCCCCGGCCCGGTGCTAAGTAGAAGCTGAGCGAGGCAATTGGGATTGTGGCGTGGTCGAGGCCGGATAGCTGACTGCGACGCTGGGGCGGCGCGTCTCAGCTGTGCTCCGGTGCGGGCCTGGACCCGCACACGGCCCTGATGTGCAGCCCATCCCGGGCTGAGATGGAGAGGGAGGCCGAGAGGCTGAGACAGTGGCAGCCGGCTCAGCACCAGCTCGTGCCCGTGAGTCCAGGAGTCAGCACCAGGGCCGGGCGTGGGGGGCGGGGGGGGCGAGGTGCGGGCTGGGGGTGAAGGGAAGCAGAAATCTGAGGTATTAGAAGTGTGAGGGATAGGGTTGGGAAGGGGAGGGATGGGAGATCGCGGACAAATCATGTGTCGTTTATGCAATTAATATTCACCCAGCATTAGCACCTGTGCTGGGCTCTGCGGGTAAAAAGGGCCCAGGTAACGCCCTGTCAAGGGACTTGAGTATCCAGAAAAGAAGACAAAGTTAGGAAGTCAGTGGGAAGCAGGCAGGGAGGAAAATATTACTAAGTGGCAGGCCTTTGCCAAGACCCTGGGAGTACAGGGGTGAGCTTACTATAAGATATTATGCCATTTTATTAATAAAGAGCTGAATGATTGGAAGTGTGCAAATTACTATTAAGGAGAAGGACAGGGGCCACAGGAGCAAATAGCAGATGTGTTTGAGTTGATTTAGGAGGTCGAGAAGACAGCTGAGGATTTGGTCTGGAACTGGGGAACTGGGTGAAGGGTTTGCAGGGCCTGAGACCAGAGACAGTAAGCTTCCACCTTGGAGGAAGTGAAAGCTGGACCGAGAACGAAGGCCAAGAGAGTGATGGGAGAGTGGCTACAGAGATCGTAGGGGGCTTGAGCCAGTAGGAAGCCACTGAGGAATTTAAATGTGATCAGTCGTGATTAGATTTGCATTTTGTAAAGAGTGCCCTGATAGAGGTGGACAGAATTCAAGGCGATTGTTGGAAAGATACTGTGATAATCCAAGGGAGAACTAAAATGGCAGCCTAATGAGGGAGGGAAGTGTGGAGATAGAGAAAACCGAATAGAACTTGGACAGGTTTTTGGAGGTAGACACCGCAAGAATTGGTAATTAACTTGCAACTAGGTGATGAAGGAGCCATCCAGGACACCTTACCAGATTTCTGGCTTGCAGTGTTGGGCAAGAGTAGTGACATTTTGTGAGAGACCAAAGGATGAGAAGGAAGAGGCTGGTTCCTGTGGGCGAGTAAGGATGAGCAGGAGTTGTTGATCAATCCGTCGAAGTGCTTTTGGGCTATCCAAGTGGACCGAGCATCTGGAAGACTCAGGAGAAGTCTGCCCTGGAGCTACTGGTTTAAGAATAAGTGGACTATAAACCTGAATGGATCATTAGCATGAGAAAGATTGCCTAGAAAGTAGCCAGTAAGGGAAACCTGTAGGGGCGACTGAGGAGGAGGGAGGGCCAGGGAGAAGGGAAGGAGAAAAACTGAGCAAGTGTGACAAAATGTGTCCCCAAGGCCCAGGGAGGAAAACAGTTCACGAAGAGTGTGGTCAGCAGTAGTCTCAGGAGCTCCGGAGGGGTCAAGCAAGAAGGGGTCTGACAAATGTTTGGACTTAGTGACATGAATGAAGGTCATTGAGGACCTTTATGAAAGCAGTTTCTGTGGAGAAATGGGGGCCAGATTGGATGTGGGGGAATAATTAGGCAGGGTAGTGGTGGAGGTGTATATTTTAAGCATCTCCAAAGAAGTTTGCCTGTGAAGGATCAGGAAAAATAAAAGAGGGCCATCACTGAGAGGGAGGAAAAAGGGGCTGAGCACCCCAGAACTACCCATCCAATAGACACTTACCTGGAGCCTGTTCCGTGCCTACTTCATGCTTATTGTATCTAGTGGTGAGTACAACAGATAGGACCTCCCCAGCCCTTCTAGGGTGAAAGAAAATTATTTTCTTCCGTAGTCAAAACATTTTCAAACCTACCAAAATTCTAATTTCTTAATATCATCTTAAATGTAATTCTTATTCAGATTCCCCTAGTTGTCCCTAAAACGTCCTTTACACTAATACGTCCAAACCAGGATCCGATTTAAGACCACACGCTGCATCTGGTGGTTACATCTCTTGAGTTTCTTTGAAATTAGAATAGTTTTCTTTTTTCCTGACTGACTGACTTTCCATTTTTCATGATCCTAACTTTTGTCTTGTACACGGTTCCTTCTTGGGATGCACCCCATTGCGCTCTCATGGTATAATTCAGCTTGATCTCGTAGCTCTCGTGTCAGTTCTAAGCTGAAGTTAGAACCTTAAAGCTTCATTGGATCCTGATGGCTGGTGAGAAGGTCTCAGAGGTACCGTAGGCTCCGTCTTCACCAGGAGACACATCTGGCTTCCCACATTCGGGTGACACTAGGCTTGGGCCTTGAATTAAGATAGTGAAAAGCCTGACTGATCTCTCTATTCAAATTTAACACTTAGCCTTGTGGTCAGAAAGTAATCCCTGTAACGTTATCTCGGATACGCCCAAATGCCCAGTTCCCAAGCAATCATTCACCTACTAATGTCAACCAAATATTATTAATTTTTCCTTAATCACAAGTTTTATTAAGGGTGGTAAAATAATGATTTTCCAATTCTGCCGTTCCTTCCACATTTATTAGTGTGTGTTCTTCTGTAACGTAGTATTTTTCTTAAACCACCGGACTCTTGGTGATTTTGAAATACGTTTCTTACCAGAAAGAGATAAAAAAAAAACACTTAATTTTCACTTCAGTTCACAATGGTCAAAGCTTCTATGAAACCAATAGTCATTATTCTTTTTGATTCTCAAATTGTCACAAATTTGGCCAGTGGGAACCCCTTCTGTGTCCTTTTTTAGACATTTACGAAAAGTGTGGTAAAATCTACATAACAAAAATATTATAACCATGTTTAAGTGTATAATTAGTGACATTAATCATATTCACATTACTATGCAACCATCCCCACTATTAATCTCCACAACTTTTTTCATCTCCCCAAACTGAAACTTTTTTATTTTTATTTTTTTAATTTAAATTCAATTAATTAATACATAATGTATTATTTGTTTCAGGGGTACAGGTCTGTGATTTATCGATCTTATATAATACCCAATCTTATATAATACCTTACACCACATACCGTCCCCAATGTCCGTCACCTGGTTCCCCCATCCCCCCGCACCCCGTCCCCTCCAGCAACCCTCAGTTTGTATCCTATGATTAAGAGTCTCTTAGGGTTTGTCTTCTTCTCTGGTTTCGTCTTGTTTCATTTTTCCCTCCCTTCCGTTATGCTCCTCTGCCTTCCAAACTGAAACTCTTTAACCAGTAAAAAGTAACTTCCCAATTCCCCCCTGCCCAAATCCCTGGCAGGCAATCACCATGCTACTTTGTCTCTTTGAATTTGACTTCTTTAAATATCTCATACAAATGGAACCATACATTTTTTGTCCTTTCGTGACTAGATGATTTGACTTAGTTTAATGTCGTCCAGTTTCATTCATGTTGAAGTATGTATCAGAATTTCCTCCTCTTTTTTTTTTTTTAAGCTAAATAATATTCCAGTGTAGGTATATACCACATTTCGTTCATCCATTCATCTGCTGATGGGCGCTTGGGTAGCTTCCACATTTTGGCTACTGTGAATGATGCTGTGTACCAGTATCTGTTGCAGTCCCTGCTTTTAGTTCCTGCAGGCTGATACCAGAAGTGCAGTTACTGCATCCTATAGTAATTTTATTTTTAATTTGTTGAGGGGCTGTCATACTGTTTTCCATAGTGGCTGCATCATTTTACATTCCTACCAACAGTGCACGAGGTTTCTAATTTCTCCAGATCTTGCCAAAGCTTTGGGTTTTTGTTTTTTTGTTTCTTGATAACAATCATGTTAAATGGCTGTGAAGTGGTGTCCCTTTGTGGCTTTGACTTGCATTCCCTAGAGATGCTTTATGTCAAGCATCTTTCCTTTGCTTATTGGCCATTTATAGATCTTTGGAGAAAAGTCTAGTTAAGTCCCTTGCCCATTTTTGAATCGGGTTGTTTGTTTTTAGGTTAAGTTTTAGGAGCGCTCTATATCTTCTGGATATTAGTCTCCATTAGATAATGTGATTTGCGGATGTTTTCTCCCATTCTGTGGGTCGCCTTTATACTCTGCTGGTGGTGTCTTTTGATGCACAAAAGATTTTAATTTGATGAAGTCCAACTTTGTCTCTTTTTGTTGTTGCTGACTGTGCCTTTAGTGTCATATCCGAGAAATCATTGTCAAATCCAACGTCAAGAAGCTTTTCTCCTATGTTTCCTTCTAAGAGTTATAGTTTAGCTCTTATGTTCAGATCTTTGATCCATTTTGAATTAATTTTCGTATGTGGTATTAAGTAAGGGCCCTTCATTCTTTTGCATGTGGATATCCAGTTATTCCAGCACTATTTATTGAAAAGGCTGTCCTTTCCCTAGTTCAACAATCTTGGCACCCTTGTTGAAAATCATTTGACCATATGTCCGGGGGTTTATTTCTGGGCTCTGTTCCTTTCTGTTAGTGAAAAGGTCTGTACTTAATGCTAATATTACGTTGTTTTGATGACTTAGTTTTGTAATAAGTTTTTAATCAGGAAGTGTAAATTTTCCAATTTTGTTTTTTCAAGATTGTTTTTGGCTACTTGGAGTCCCTTGAAATTCAATATGAATTTTAGGGGGTAGATTTTTCTATTTTTGCAAAAAAGGTATTTTGGTAGGTGTCGTATGGAATCTGTAGATTGTTTTGGCTAGCATTGACATCATAACTATTAAAGTCTTACAATCCAACATTAAGATGTCTCTCCATTTATTATGTATTTAATTTCTTTCAGTAATGTTTTGTAGTTTTCAGTGATTAAGTTAACCTCCTTGGTTATTTCGAAGTACTTAATTCTTTTTGATGCTATTGTAAATTGAACTGATTTTCTAATTTCCTTTACAGATAGTTCATTGTCAGTGTATAGAAACAACTGATTTTTGTGTGTTGAATTTGAATCCTTTTTTAATTTAAATTTTAGTTAACCTACAGTGCAATATTGGTTTCAGGAGCAGAATTCAGGGACGCCTGGGTGGCTCAGTCAGTTAAGTGTCTGCTATCAGCTCAAGTCATGATCCCAAGGTCTTGGGATGGAGTCCTGCATCGGGCTCCTTGTTCAGCAGGGAGCCTGCTACTCCCTCTGCCTGTTGCTCCCCCTGCATATTCGCTCTCGCCCTCCGACAAATAAATAAGATCTTTAAAAAAAAAAAAGGAGTAGAATTCAGTGGTTTATCACTTACATACAGCACCCAGTGCTCGTCACAAATGCCCTCCGTAATATCTATCACCCATCTAGCCCATCCCCCACCTCCCCTCCAACAACTCGCGGTTTATTCTGTATCATTAAGAGTCTCTTACGGTTTTTCCCTCTCTCTTTTTTCCCCCTTTCCCATATGTTCATCTGTTTTCTTTCTTAAATTCCACATATGAATGAGATCGTAATGGTAGTTGTCTTTCTCTGACTGACTAATTTCATTTAGCATAATACACTCTAGCTCCATCCACATCATTGCAAATGGCAAGATTTTTTCTTTTTTTTTTTTTAATTCTTTTTCTATGAGAGGGAGAGGGAGGTGAGGGAAAGGGCAGAGGGAGAGGGAGAGAGAGACTTTTAAGCACGTTCCACACCCAGCACAGAGCCCAGTATGGGGCTTGATCTCATGACCCTGAGATCATGACCTGAGCTAAAATTGAGTCAGTCACTTAACTGACTGAGCCACAGAGGTGCCCCCAAGATTTCATTCTTTTTGATGGTTGAGTAGTATTCATTGCACATATATATATGCAATGGAATATATATATATATATCTCACACATCTTCTTTATCCATTCATCAGTCGATGGATATTTGGGCTCTCTCCATAGTTTGGCTATTGCTGATAATGCTGCTATAGACATGGGGGTGCATGTACCCCCTTTGAATCTGTATTTTTATATACTTTGGGTAAATACTTAGTAGTGCACTGGCTGGATCATCAGGTAGCTCTATTTTTAACTTTTTGAGGAACCTCCAGACTGTTCTCCACAGTGGCTGCACCAGTTTGCATTCCCACCAACAGTGCAAGAGGATTCCCCTTCCTCTGTATCCTTGCCAACACCTGTTGTTTCTTCTGTTGTTAATTTTAGCCATTCTGACAAGTGTGAGATGGTATCTCATCATAGTTTTGATTTGTATTTCCCTGATGATGAGTGATGTTAAACATCTTTTCATGTGTCTGTTAGCCATCTGTATGTCTTCTTTGGAAAAGTATCTACTCATGTCTCTACTTTCAATCTTACTACTTTTGGGGTGCCTGGGTGGCTCAGTTGGTTAGGTGTCTGACTCTTGGTTTCAGCTCAGGTCATGATCTCAGGGTTGTGGAATGGAACCCCCAGTTGGGCTCCAGGCTTAGTGCAGAGTCTGCTTGAGAGTCTCTCCCTCTCCCTCTGCCCCTCCCTGCCACTCACATGCATGTACTCTCTCCTTCTCAAATAAATAAATAAAATCTTTATAAAAATGAATTTTACTACTTTTACTGAATTTATTAGTTCTAATAGGTGTGTGTGTGTGTGTGTGTGTGTGTGTGTGTATGTATGATCCTTAGGGTTTTTTATATATAAGATCGTATCATCTGGGAACAGATAGTTTACTTTTTTCCCCCCGATACAGATGCCCTTTGTTTTTCTTATCTAATTGCTCTGGTTAGAACTTCCAATACAATATTGAATAAAAATGGTAAAAGCCGGAATCCTTATCAAGTTGGAAGGTTTTTTTTCTATTCAGTTTTTTGAGAGTTTTTTTTTACCTTAATCACGAAGGGGTATTGGATTGTTCCACATGCTTTTTCTGCTCCCCCCCCCCTTATTTTACTTTGATTTTCAGATCCTGAATCAGCCTTGCATTCCTGGAATAAATTACACTTGGTCATGTTGTATAATCTGATTAATATCTGGTGGGAAAAAATATGCTGGTGGATTTGATTTGCTAAAATTTTTTTTGAGAATTTTTTTGCATCTCTATTCATGAAAGATGTTGGTCTGTTGTTTATTTTACTTGTGATGTCTTTGTCTGGCTTTGGTATCAAGGCAATGCTAGAATGAGTTAGCAAATATTCCCTCCTCTTTAGCTTTTTGGAGGAATTTGAGAAGCATCGATACCCTTGTTTAAATGTTTAGGCTTCACCGTGAAGCCATCAAGTTCAGGGTTTTTCTTTGTTCTGGAGGCTTTCGATTACTGATTCGGTCTCTTTACTAGTTATGGGTCTGTATAGATTTTCTATTTCTTCATGATTCAGTGTTGGTAGGTTTTTATCTTTTTAGGAATTTATCCATTTCATTTAGGTTATCCAAATTGTTGGCATGAAATTGTTCATGGTACTCTCATAATCTTTTTCATTTCTGTAAAATTGGTAGTAATGTCCTCAGTTTCATATTTTTCTTGGTCAATCTAGCTAAAGGTTTGGCAATTTTGTTAATCTCTTCAAAAACCAACTCTTGGTTTCATTGATATTCTAATATTTCCTTCTAATATCTATAGCTTTGGGGTTAGTTCATTCTTCTTTTTCTAGTTCCTTAAGGTGTAAAGCTAGGTTGTTGATATATTTTTTTGTTATAAGCATTTATAGCTATAAATTCCCTCTTAGGTGGGAAAATGTATAGAATATTTCCTATTTAAATTCATTATTTTTACTTGATTTTTACTCTGATTTTTATAATAGAATTTTTCACTTGCTGAAAATCCTGATTTCTCACAGTATTATTTTGAAACTATTTTAATGAAAAATAACACTCAGAGAAGTGAATATAAGTGTACAGCCTAATGGATTATTACAAAGTGGCGATCTGTGAAACATTGCCACCACCACAGAAGCTCCTCCAATGCCCCTTATCATTGTCCCCTCCCTCCCCTCTAATATAATTTGTAGCCTATTATCTGGACTTAACTTCTTTGAATTCCACTATTTCTGCTCTGTGATGTTTCTGTAATTGGTGTAAAAGCCAAAATTGCTTTCTTAAGTTTGCTTTCTTTTTGTGTGTGTGTGTGTGCAAGAGAGAGAGAGAGAGAGAGAATGTTGCTCATTTTTCCTTGATCTGTGGCAACATTTTTTCTGGTGAATTTTTACAAGATTTTATTTATTTAGTTAAGAGAAAGAGAGCGAGAGAGCCCATGAGCGTGAGCAGGGGGAAGGGGCAGAGGGAAAGATGGCAGGCTCCATCCCAGGACCCCCGCCCCATCATGACCTGAGCTGAAGGCAGATGCTTAACTGACTGAACCCCCCCAGGAGCCTGATTTTTTTAATTTTTTTTGAGATTGCAGTCTTCAATTTCTGTTGATGTTTTAGTATCTTTTATGGATGCTGTATTTTTAACTTATGTTTTGGTTTTCATATTTGAATGGATTGGTCTTTTCTGAACTGTCACAGTGGAGGAGTAGATGGGAGGTTATGGGGTGGCTTTCCCAGTTTCTCAGCTCAAGAGCTCTCTCTAATGCTACAGTGATGGCCAGCTTTAAAAAATATGATTCTTGGATCCTGTCCTGTTTCAATAGGTTCCACCACCAGTCTCTTCTCTGCTTCCCTTCACACCAGTCAGTCACCCAGGAATACTGCCTCTTGACTTCCAAGCCAGTCTCCTACCTGTGTTAAAAGTCTGCCTCTTGGGGCGCCTGGGTAGTGCAGTCATTAAGCGTCTGCCTTCAGCTCAGGGCGTGATCCCGGAATCCCGGGATCGAGTCCCACATCGGTCTCCTCTGCTGGGAGCCTGCTTCTTCCTCTCCCACTCCCCCTGCTTGTGTTCCCTCTCTCGCTGGCTGTCTATCTCTGTCAAATAAATAAATAAATAATCTTAAAAAAAAAAAAAGTCTGCCTCTTTTCCTCGCCTCCTCCAGTGTTTGACCTCAGACTTGTCCACAGCAGTTCCAACTGAGCTGAGACTGTCTTCTGTAAGTAAATATTTGCAGATGCCTTCTTAAGTTTGCCTAGAGCCATGACCCATCTGAACCCTCAGTTCTTCCTACTCTTGTGGCTTTCTGCACTCCTGCTGATTTTGGATGCTCTTTCACCC
This sequence comes from Ailuropoda melanoleuca, assembly GCF_002007445.2. Taxonomy (NCBI): domain Eukaryota; kingdom Metazoa; phylum Chordata; class Mammalia; order Carnivora; family Ursidae; genus Ailuropoda; species Ailuropoda melanoleuca. Next base: position 20,500,967 of record NC_048219.1, read on the forward strand.
TCACACTTAGAAATCAGAGTTTTGCTGAGGGTGTAGGTTGTGGAGTATTTTATTTGCTCTGTTTGCTGCTTTTTATGAAATAAACAAAAACATGGCAAGGAGGAAAAATGGCATGAGTCACATCTAGGGCTCCACTGTGCTCCTATCAGCCAGACCTGCACCTTGGAACATCCAAACTGGAGAATGTCCTGGAGGCAGGATAATTTAGGCAAGAGATATTGGAGGCGGGATTAGGTTTGGGTCTGGGGATGGGAAAGGAGGGACGTGTGGACCTGGAATTTGAACTAGGGTGAATTTCACTGTTCTCTCTTCAAGGATACTGAGAAGTCAATGTCCATCTTGGACATGTCTCCATCTCCTAGACGCAGTGGAGTGCACACCTCTTGGAATGATGGCGCATCAGGCATTCAACACTTTCTTCAGTGCACAGAGCTGGAGAGGATCCCCTTGGCTTTAGCTGAGGCACCCAGGCAGAATGCAAGTGAAATGGGGCCACAGCTCAGTATGTCGCTGCCTGAACATGGTGTGAGCTACTGCTCCCAAGTGACACGCACTCCTTCCCAGATGATTTACTGTGAGGGAATATCTCCCTCCCAGCCAGGAATGATGATTTTCAAGGGGCCCCAGATGATGCCCTTAGGAGAGCCCAGTACTCCAGGGCTGGCCATGACCTTTGGTAGAAATCTAAGGATGCCCCCCAGTGGGCTGCCAGTCTCAGCTCCTAATGGAATCTCAGTGACATCCCCCATCAATGTGCCAACAATGCCTTATTCTGGCCCCCCAACAGTACCTTCTAACAGAGACTCTTTAATACCTAAGATGCTACTGGCCCCAACCATGCCTTCTACTGAATCCCAGGCAATGCTCCCTTCTTTGACTCAAATATTGCCCCCTAGAGAACCCCATGAGTTTAGGATGAACCCTGCTGGGTCCCCATCATCTCTGGCTTTAGAATCCCAGGACTCTCTTTGCCAACCAGACTCCCAGGAAGACCCCTTACCCGAGCAGCCCATGCATGCTCCACAGAGAGCAGAGCAGAGCTCCAGGGCCCAGGAAAGGGCTCTCAGGAGGAGAGGCCTGGTTTCAAGGCCTTATTGCTGCCAATATGAAAGCTGTGGAAAAGCTTATACTAAGCGCTCCCACCTCGTGAGTCACCAACGCAAACACACAGGTGAATGAGGTGTCAGGTGGGGTAGCGTTGGGTGGGGTAAAAGAGTCTCTAGGCTCAGATGTGTGCTAGACCACTGGTTTGTAATGGCTTGGATTCGCTTGGCCATCCTTCAAGCTTGGGATCAAGCTGTATGGGCCCCACCACTTTGCTTTCCCACCGTCCCATGTGGCCTTGCCTGAATCTGCTGATTGTGTTGCCTCCTCACTACTTTCCCTTGGTCCTTGGTTTTCTTCTGGTTTCTCAGCCTTGACTGCTCTTCCTCAATAGAGTCAGACCCCTTCCGATGCACCTGCTGGCATATTCTTCTACTTAATATCTTCTGTCCCTTGTCACCTCCTCACAGGTGAGAGGCCCTATAAATGCATATGGGAAGGCTGTATGTGGTCTTTCTTCCGTTCTGATGAGCTTGGACGACATATGAGGATACACACTGGATATCGACCACATAGATGTGATCAGTGCGGCCGACAGTTCATGAGATCTGACCATCTCAGGCAACACCAAAGGATTCATCAACGGGCGCCAGGATCCCCAGGCCCACAGGCCTACAATGGACAGATGGCTGGTCCTCCTGCTCCTGGTCTTTAGGCCAATCTCCTCTTCTCCTCATCTTGGCTTCTCTACCCAGATCTTGTCTGCCTCTGACCAGCTAGTCTTTGGTAGGTATAGGCTTAGATGGAGACAGAGAAAGATTATGAGATGGTGTTAAAGCCTATATGAGCTCTGGATCCAGTCAGAGACTCCTCAAAACTGTCTTGCATGCCCTCACCTCCCTGGGGCCACCTACTTTTGCCAAGTTTAGCCACATGGGAAAATGGAGGAAAGTGGAGACTGGGAGCTTTACAGAAAAGCTCTGTATCTTGTGTCACTCCCCAGCTTGAAACTCTTTAGTGACTCTCCTTTGCCTGCTACGTAAAATCCAACTTCCTTATCATGGTCTTCTATGGTTTCCAGAGCCAAACTGTGTTTACATCCTAAATTTACTCTACTAGCCATGTGACCTCGGAAGAGGTGTTTGATTACTATGCCATGTTTCCACATCTGGTAAATGAGAAAAACAGCATTGGACTGTTTTGGACACATCTTATGTACTGAATTAAATTCTCTCTGGCGCTCATCAGTCATATGCCCAGAGATTGTCACTCCTATAGCTTCCAGACTTGGATGGAATGCCCCACTGCAGGGCATGGAATCTGGCATCTCAAGTTGCTATTAGCAACCCAGAAATGTGGGGGAGTTAATGCTCCTGAGATAACATCTGACTAATGGGAGATGGGAGAGAGTCAGGCAGTTACATACCTTCTTCCCTCCCTTTTCTCAATTGCTGCAAGGCACTGTTTCTCCAAACAGTTCCACCAAGAGATTGCCATTGGACACATCTGCTGTGTTTTTCAAGGCTTGTCATGAAGCAGGACCCAGCTGCTATCACTTTGCACTACCATCGGTTCTTCCTTGTCTTGCTTCCCTTTTCTCACTCAGTGCCCTGGGTTTGGACCTCTCAAATAAAACATCAGTACTTAGTTCTTGTTTTAGGCTCTGTTTTCTAGGTGCCTTGTGGGTGGAGGACATCAGACTGGGGCAGAGAAGGACAAAGCCTGTTGTAACTTCCTCTTCTCCCCTAACTGAGCCCAGGTACCTGGGCCACCAAATACCAGATATTAAAGGCTCTGTCCTGTCCTTTTTCCTCCCATAGGGTTGAGAGCATAAAGACTATCCTGGGTACTCAGGTAGTTTTGAGTCTCATTTCTGGACTTCTCAGCCAACCATTCCACTGACCAGCAAACTAATAGAAAGGAACTTTCCCAAACTCAGGTGGTAGAGCTGGAATCCCAACCAGGATCTCTCTAGAGTTGAGAGATGATACCTTCTGCAGGTGTTGCCAAGCATTGCCTGGTGATGGCCACAAAGAGATGAATCAGGTCCAGTTCTAGTGTCCAAGGGATCACCTTGGTCTAGGGGCTGAGAAGTCCACCTGGGTGTGGTGGCCGTGGGGAGGAGAAGCACCCAAGCGGGAGGGTCAGAAAGGCTTTCTGGGGGGTCATCCTTGAGCTTGGCGAGGGTGGGTGACATCTAGTACTCCCTTAAATGTGGGAATAAACTGAGCAGGTGAATGACTGCGGTACCAACACAGCTGCTCAGGGGAGAGTCAACCAGCAAGCTTCCATTCATTCGACAAATAGTTCTTTTTTTTTTTTTTTAAGATTTTATTTATTTATTTGACAGACAGCCAGTGAGAGAGGGAACACAGCAGGGGGAGTGGGAGAGGAAGAAGCAGGCTCCTAGCGGAGGAGCCTGAGGCAGGGCTCGATCCCAGAACGCCGGGATCATGCCCTGAGCCGAAGGCAGACGCTTAACGACTGCGCCACCCAGGCGCCCCTCAACAAATGTTCTTTGAGCCCACTACGAAGAGCATCCCAGCTGTGGGAACTCATGGTGGGGGGCACAGGAAAAATGGAAGGGTGTGTCAGGGAAGAAAGACTTCTCAAAGAGGTGCCTGAGTCAAACCTGAAGGACTCATGGGGGTTAGCCAGACCTCCATTTCCTGGAGGTGTACCCTTGGTCATGTCCTGTGTTGGACACTAAGGACTGAGAGCATGACAGTGCCTTGCTGTGGGGCATTAAGACCACAGCTAAACATTCTGAAAGCACTCAATGTTGCCAAAGAGAGGAACCAAACCTCTGGGGGCTCAGATTTATTCTGGGCATTGTGGAAGTCCCACAGATGTAGTGACACCTGTCACCCCCATCCCCACCCTCACCTCCTCCTGCATGGCCACCTTGGTCTGTTCCCCTAGTGGCCCCAGTGTACCTGGGCCGGGCGGTCAGGTGCCTTCCACCCAAACTCTGAGTGAGGGGAGTGGGCATGATAAATAAGGGCAGGGGGTACTTGACTGTGACCCAGTGAGTGGCCCCAGGTCTCAAGCGCCCGAAGTTTCTTTCAGTCCCACCTGGGCACTAGGTCCCTTCTGTGAAGCACAACATCTCCTGCTCAATGGGCCAGGGCTGGTCTCCACCCCCTGCCCTACTTGGCTCACACACATTCCTGCTGGTAGGGTCAGAAAGCCGGGTTGCTTGTTGGGACATAAGAGAGAAGTCTGTTGGTGATGCATCACCTTCACCAAAGAATGTAACTGGAAGGAGCCCGAGTGGGCGGGTTGTGCCACATACACTACAGTGGGGGGTGACATGGGCCCCTGCCCTGTGGAGGTCACAATCTAGTGGAGGAAGGATGATAGATATGTACAGAGTGCAGTGAGGACAATTATCAGGGACTTGCCTGTAATAAGACAAGGGGGTTAGGAAGGCATTTCCTCAAGGAAATATGGTTTGAGCTCAGAGGGAAGGACTAACTAGGAGGCAGATAAAGAGGTGAGGAAGTTACAAGAAGAGAAAAAGTTTCCAGGTTACCTTATGGCAGGCCATGGCTAAGCCTTCCCCGTATTACCCCGTTCAACAACAGGCAGGATAGTGGGTGGGGTAAAGACCTTGTGGGCTCCCAAGTAAGATAAGTAGATGTTGAATCCTGCCTCCGCCATTTCCTGGCCGTGTGGCCTTGGGCAATTTACTTATCTCTGCATCAGATAGCAAGTGGGACAAGATCGACACCTTCAAACTGAAGAGAGAATTAGTCGCATTTAAAAAAGGTTTCTTTTGCTTAAGAGAAAGGGAGTGTTCAGGTGAGAGTGGACGGTGGCTTGGATGGGGTGTGGTAGTGTAGGCAGAGAGAGGCAGGAAGACTTAGGAGAGAAAATCAACCCTGATAACAGCCGGATTTGGTCGGGGAGGGAGTGGTCAAGGGTAACTCCCAGGTGTATAGCTTGTGTTCTAAGTGACGTGGAAGGAGAATGGATCGAGTTATTTTTCTGTATTTTTATTGTTGATGTCTATCATATGCAAAAAAGTTTGCTTATATACAGTTTAGAGTAATAACTTATTTACCCTTTATGCCACTTCAAAAAAAGCACATACGAATAGATTTGAAGCCTTCGTGCTCCCCTCTCACCACATTCCTCGTCCTCCACAGAGGTTACCACTATCCTGAATTTTAGTGAATCTGTGTTTGCTTTTCTTTGTTTTTAACATATGTATTATTCTTAAACCATATAGTGATCTGTTTTATGTAGTTTTGAACTTTGTTTATTCTGTTTGGTGTTCATTGAGTATCTTCCATCTAAAAGTTTATAGTCTTAATAAAATTTGTGATTTTTTGGCCATGTTTTGTCAATTTTTTGTCCCCCTCCCCTTTTCTTCCTGACGAAGAATCTGCCATGTAATAGACTGCTGTCATCCCACAGGCCACTGATGCTCTGTCCATGTTTTTCAGTCTTTCCTTTCTCATTGTAGACGTCCTCATGCTAACCGACCTTTTCTTCCGGTGTAATCTGCTCTCAGTTTTTCAGATACTGTACTTTTCATCTCTAGAAATTCCATCTGGATCTTTTTAGAATCTTCTATTTCTCTCCTTCCCATGCTCATATTTTCTCTCCCTTGAACATATGAAGCATAGTTACAATAGCTGTTTTAAGCCTCAGATGCTGGTTCCAGCATGTTTGTCATTTCTGAGTCTGTCATGATTGGTTTTTCTCTTGATAGCTGTCCTTATTTTCCTGCTTCTTTGAATAGCTGATAATTTTGTACTGGATGCCAGACAGTTGTGACTGTACATTGTTGGTTGCTGGATTTTGTTTTATTCCTTTACATATTGTTTGTTTTTATTTCTGGCATGCATTTTACTTTCTTGGAGTTAGTTGGGTCTCTTTGAAGCTTACCTTTTTTTCCTTAGGGAATTTTTATTTATTGAGACTTACAGTTTAAGCTTTTTTAGAACAGTCCCAGAACTGCATTTTCCCTAGGGCTAATTTAACCCCACTACTAAGGCAACATTCTGAGGATTCTTCCTGGTCTGTAGCTTATGTTTTTGCATTCTGGTTGGTGAAAACAGACTATGTCCCATCCTCTGTGAGATCTAGGAATTGTTTTGCCTACTTTTCAGGGTTTTTTTTTTTTTCCTTAGTTTTGAGTAATTTCTTCTCATGCTTGATCAGTACTTAGTCAAAGATTCAAAGGGACACCTCTCTGGATCTTGAGCCACCCAGGTACCCCTAATCATTCTTTCTTTCTTTCTTTTTCCTTTCTTTCTTTCTTTTTCTTTCTTTCTTTCTTTCTTTCTTTCTTTCTTTCTTTCTTTCTTTTCTTTCTTCTTTTCTTTCTTTCTTTCTTCTTTCTCTCTTTCTCTCTTTCCTTTCTTTCTCTCTTTCTTTCCTTACAGATAGAGTATGAAGCGGGGGGCGGCTAGGGACAGAGAGAGAGAGAATCCCAAGCAGGCTCCATGGTCAGTGCAGAGCCCGACATGGGGCTTGATCTCACTACCCTGAGATCATGACCTGAGCTAAAACCAAAAGTCCAAAGCTTAACTAACTGAGCCACCCAGGTGCTCTAACTTCTTCCTTCTTCTTCTTCTTTTTTTAAATTGAAGTATAGTTGTCACACGATGTTACATTAGTTTCCGATGTGTAACAGTGATTGGACAAGTCTATACGTCATGCCTGCTTGGGTGTGTGTTCACGTGTCTGTCGGCCATTTGTGCATCTTCTTTAGAAAAATGTCTGTGTAGGTCCTCTGCCCATTTTTAAATCAGATTATTTGTTTTTCTGCTGTTGAGTTGTGTAAGTTCTTTATATATTTTGGGTATTAACCCCTTGTTAGATATATAATTTGCAAATATCTGGGAGAATATATTTTTTTAAGCAACACTGTAGTGAGAGATCCTAAGGTAGATGGGATGGGAGAATGAATCCTAAGGTAGGTGGGATGGGTTGGGATGTCTTCACAAGGTAGAAATGTGGCGAGATGTAAAGGCAAGCAGAAGAGATAGCTTCTTGGAGGAGGTGGAAGATGTTGGGGAGTTCCCAGATTATGGAAGAGTTTCAGAGAGTACAGTGGGCTAGTTGGGGAGGGAGCTTGGGGGAAGGATGGGAAATAAAAAATAAGATGTGGGAAGGCTTTGCAAAGGTCTTTGGAACATTGCCCTTGCACAGTGCTAGAACTTGCATTGTATTCATTCTTTTTCATTCACCAAAAAATTTACTGGGTGTCTAGTGGGTGCCCAGGGGTCTCAGTGATGGGGATACAGAGGCCAAGTGGTCAACTGGATCTTAAGCTCCTCCTGGAGCCCTGAGCTAAATGCAGGAAAGGCTGACTCCGAAACAGATGATTACAGTTGAATTTGGAAACCCCATCTTGGTTGCCTCCAGTGAAGAATGGATGGATTATTCTGAGCTGAAGAGTTATGCAACGGCATTTGGGGAAGGTGGAGGCTAGTGGTCTACACAGGCAAGCAGATTTTTGAGAAGTGGTTGGATAAGGTATGCAGGCTGAAAAGAACTCCTGACTGCATTCTGTAGGGCACCTCCACCCCCAGCCCCAGCCACTGCTGGCTGGCTGGGCTGGCAACTCGTCCTGCACTGGGTGCATTTGCTGACGACCCGGCTTTTGTCAGGAAGGTGCTGGGGGCTGCCTGGCTGGAGGCTCTCGGGCTGCAGCCAATGCCTTCCCAGAGGCAACTTCCCTGGGCCTGGCCTGGGTCCAAACGAGAACACCCCATCCTCTGTCTGGACTGGTGTAGAATTCAGCCACCCTCCAGAGACTGGAGAGACAGCTTTAAAGGAGAATCCTAGGTTCCAGGGCAATGGGGATGGAAGCCACCTGCAGAATGGAGCCTGAGTGGGTCCAGAAATGGTGTGAGGGGTCGGGTGGGGGAGGGAAGGGAGGGATGACATGTAAACAGGCTTTGAGAAAACACTGGCACATCTATTCCACTCTTGCATATGACGTAGCAAGAAAAGAGTGGCTTTTCCAATAAGTTTTTTTCTTTCGGCTTTCAGATGTTCATTCATTCACTCAATTCTCCCTTGCCTGACTCACACCTCACAACAATGAATCAGGCTTTTACTTGTATTAAGTGTTGGGATAAGAGAGAAACAGGGCCTCTGCCTTTCAGTTTTCTCTTCCCTTTCCATCCTCCTTTTCCTTTGCCTGGTTCATTAAAAACATTTTAAATAGATAATATGTACACGTGGTACAAAATTCAAAAGGCAGAACATGTTATTCAGTGAAAAGTCCCCCTACTGCTCTTGAGCCTCTCCTTGGAAGTGATGCTGCTTCTGGTTATGTGCCTTCCAGAACCTAACTGTAACAATAAACAGCAGATTATTCACACTGTTGGGTCTCTTGCTGTCTTCACTTGTCAGTACATATTGGAGACTGTTTGGTGTAAGCAAATAGAGAAATACTAGAATCTTTTAAATGGATGCATAGAATTCCATTGTGTGGATGTACCATATTTATTCCACCCATCTTCTGTTGCAGGATGTTCAGCTCATTTGCTATGAAACAATGTTATATGCTTGAGAAAGTTGCTTTATTTGTTTGTTTACTTGACAGAGAGAGAGTGAGAGAGAAAGAGCACAAGCAGGGGGAGCAGCAGACAGAGAGAGAAGCAGGCTTCTCACTGAGCAAGGAGCCCGATGTGGGACTCGATCCCAGGAGCCTGGGATCATGACCTGAGCCGAAGGCAGATGCTTAACTGACTGAGCCACCCAGGCATCCCTACACTTTCCTTGTATTTGGCAATCATGACAGTTCTGAAGAGCACTAGTGAGATATTTTGTAGAATGTCCCTCGGTTGGATTTGTTTTTTTGCATGATTTGGCTAGAGGTAAATGGTGTATTTTTAGGAGGAAGACAACAGAGGTAAAATACCATTTCCAGCAAATGCATTAAACATAAGATCCAAGTAGACTCCCATAGCTCTTTGGCCTCTCCCTTTCCCACCCCAGTGTGTTGATAATGGGCCACACATGTCCATATGCATATGTATTTCTAGCCCAGTGGCCTCCATTCAGAGGCTTCCTTATGGGGCTCTGGTGATCTGAATCGGTATTTCCCCACTTGAACCCCTCCTCCCCGTCCTCCCTCAGCTTCTCCGTCCATAAAAAGGCAGGAGCCTTTCAGTTCAGGGCTCCTCAGCAGTGAGGGAATTCCCCTGTCTGTCTGTATCCAACTGACTTGACTTGGGAGCTTTAGGGAGCCAGCACCTCTCCTTTTTATCTCTTGCTTGCACTGTCAAAGTAAGTAAATCACTGTCCTAATTAACCATCCTGGCACTGACAACTCAATACACTGATGCAGCAAGACAGGGGGGCCAACTGAGCACAAAGTCGTTCTGGGAGAATAAAACACCCAAGGGCCCCACGGGGCACGTCCACAGCTATACCAATAGGATTTGGGGGTGCTAGTGGATTATTTACAGAAATTTACAGTGATTATTTACAGTTCTAAGGGGAAATCATTGGTCCCTTTTAGCCCTGCACTCCCTGGCTGGGCTTGCCCAGTGGGTCAAATGAGAAATCCAACAAAGGGAACTCTAGGAACTCCGCTGCTCATGCTTCTCCAGAAATGGGACCAAAAACTGTCAGAGAAGCCACATGCTGAATTGCCCACTAACTATTGGCTCTAAGCAGGTTGCTGATGCCAAGAGACATCCTGCAACATAGTGTGTTACTGAGACTCATGCCTTCAGCGAAAGAGTGTAGAGGCCTTTGTCCTGTGGCCCTAAGAGACCTAGAGACCTGGAGAGTTTGCCTCCACAATGAAAAAGATCATCTTGTTAAACGCAGCGATAGAGAGAGGTGCCTTGTGGGGTGCATTGCTACAGACCCCTCTTTGGAAGTGCCCTGAGTGTGGGCAAACATCCAAGACCTCCTCCCTCAATGGGTACCATGTGGCTCCACAGGCTTGTCCCACCCATGACAAGTTCCTTGTTTGGACCACACGTGCAGAGGCTCTAACGTCCCTGCAAACCATCCTTGTGGTCCCTTGGGTCTACAATAAGGGACAGAGAATAGTAGATGGTCAGATTGTTTGACTAAAATGTCCAAGTTTATTTATGCTACCCCTGCTGGCACTGGTCACCAGGCTTCGTTAAACCACTTCGTGAGATCAGATCAGTTCACCCATGATACAGTCCAAGTCTTAACTGACAAATTCCTGGACACGGAAAAAGCAGCCACTGGCAAGAAAGCAAATTGATCAGGAGAAAGAATGGCGTCAAGAGTAATAACCTAGCGCCCTCTCCTGGGCATCCTGGGAAAGGCCTTTCCAGAAAGATCTCTGAATTTGGCTCCTTTGTGATAGTCTCAAAGGCGGAGATTGATAGGGCAAGAATCGGGGCCTGTGGGGCACCTGAGTAGCAGCGCCCTCCCAGTGAGCCTGGAGATGATTCGGGGAGTATCACTAATCTTACCTGGACCTCTTGGCATTCAAAAACAAACAAGACTTAGGGACAGGCCAAGGCCCGTCTGTTCTCATGGGGGATCAGAGGCCCTAAGCCAAGGTCAAGATTCAACAGGCACGTGGGGGAGAGCTGAACGTCTTGAGCCTTTGGCTGCTGGCGCACAGGTGACTGTGATCCCTGAAATCCTAGCTCCAGGATGAGGGGGAAACAGATAAAGCTCTACCGCTGGGACCTTGCCCGTGCTTAGCTATGGGTGGGTCCTTTCAGGTCCCTACAAACTTCCCTTGCTATGGCTCCCACTAGTGAATGTATTGTTGGTATAGAAGTATTGTCTGTGTGTATAGATGATTTGCCTTTGCCCCAAATCCCTGATAAGAACTGCTGCATTTTAGTGGGGCATGTGGATGAACCTACTCGGTTACCTGCCAGCACCTGGTACCACTGTCTGTCCAAAACAATACTGGCTGCTTGAGGGAGAAAAAGAAATAACCATCCACATTGCCCATCTCAAGGAAGCCAAAGTTCCACGAGATGATTTCTTCATTCAATAGACCAGCTGGCCTGTGCACAAGGCCTCTGATATCTGGAGACTCATCGTTGATTAAAGGAGGCTCAGTGCCATAGTCCTGGTCGTACCTGGTGTCATGATTGTCACAGAGGCTATTGCCCAAGCTAAAGAAACCTGGTACGCAGCAACTGATATGGAAAATATTTTTTCTAGCATCCCCTCTCGACCCAGATGATCAGGATTAAATCCACCCCTATGTGCAGGGCACTGCAATATATCTTTAATGTCCCATTACAAGGCTGCCTAAATTCTCCAGCTCTCTGCCATCAATGTGACCTGGAAAAGTCCTGCTCCCGGAAGGAGCACTCACCTTTGCTATACTGATAACATCCTCCTAGTAGGCTCACCCAAGGGCACGGCCCCACAAGAACTGGATGCCCTATCGACCACCATGCAACAACACAAGTGGGTCATTCACACAGGCAAGCACAATGACCTAGTACCCAGTGAAATTCTCAGACACTATCTTGGAAGGGGTGTGATGTCTCATTCCAGAGACGATTGCTCTGACAAACATCAAGGAGGCCTAGTGATTAGCGGGGGCCGCTGTGGTTAATGGTGCTCTCGCGTAATCAGCGTAGGGATCTTGGTGGCACCCATCGATTGGGTTACCAGAAAGACTGCTTCCTTAGAGTGGGGCCTTTAACAAAATACCTGGAGGCCCTCCAATGGGCCACCCTGGTTGACCTTCTCCTGGTCCCCATGGATCCACATTTACGTTTGAGTTACAGGTCTCTGCAAACTCTGAGTTCACTGATTACAGCCTACGGCAGAACAGGGCCATGGGCTAGTTGCACCACTTGGTTTTTGAATCCATAAATTCCTGGAGTTGGCTGAAAGGCGTGCACTCTTACAGAGGCACATTTGGTCTCTTATCTTAGGGTCTTTCTGGAACCTCAAGTGCACCAACCTAATTAATTCGGACATGATACATTGCCACAACTGGATTCTACAGGAGCAAAATACCTCCCTAAATGTAAACTCACTCCCGTCAGAGAAGGAAGCAGCCAGAACATCTGGGAGGGAAGTGCAGGATCAGAGCTACTTTGGCTACAGAGTTGGTGGCCTTCTTCCCTCCACTCAGTCCTGCCCTATAAAGGCTATGTGCTTATTCTCATTGTCCTCCAATTAGAAAAGATTGTACACTATCTGTCTTTGCTCCTCATTGAGATTATTACTATTTCGGCCTCAACTCCTTGGCCCAAGTAGTGTTGGCTAACTGCATAGTCCTTGGCTTCCTGTTGGCCAGCCAAGGAGGGTCTGTGTAATTGCCAACAACTTGGATCAGTGAACCTGGCAAAACAGAATAGTCCATTAGGTGGCTTAGATGGAAGGCCTTCTGGCTCTCTAGGGTGGATGCTAAGGAGCTATGTATCTTTTTCTGGCTTGGCAGCTGTTGGGGCTCACGGCTATATTCATTCCTCTGGGAGTCCTGATATTGCATGGAGTAGCCTATGCTTCTCGCTGAGGCCCAGAAGGATCGAGAGGTGGAGCTGAGGAGCCCAGTTCCAGGCCAAAATCCTGTTTATGATCTTTCAGGCCCAACCATAGGTAATTATAAGACCTTGCCTACCAGTCCTCATGGGAAAAAGCTGCCCTCCCCACGCCAGACTTGGTGCACAGTGGGTGCACCACAATTTTCTGGAGGGAGTTGTTGTCAAGAAGTCACTACACAGGCCAGCCCTGCTCGTATGCGTGTCTGCATTCCCAGCCTGGCACCTCCATTCGGAAGCCTCTTTACTGGGGAATCTGCTGAGGTACTTCTTTCCTACCTGCCTCAGTACCTTTCCAATCCTAGCACTTTCCCCTCTTCCTCCTGCTATTACCCCTTCCATGAAAAGGTAGGAGGATCTTTGTGTTTAGGGCAGTGAGAGAATTCCCTCATCTGCACTGCATGTCCTTTAACCCTCGCTGGTGCTATTTCACGGGGAAAGACGGGACATTGGAGAGCGGGTACCTCTTCTCTTGCATCTTGCTTTCTCTGTAGCAGGAAGTAAGTAAAGGCTTGATTGTTACCTTCAGTTTGGCTCACTGTCCTCATTGGCCATCGTGACACCTGACTGCATACCAGTGGGTGATGGGCTCTTGCAGATGTTCACTGTTTTATACTTCCAACTTACATTGATTATTTCATATAATACCAAATACAACATTAAGATAGAATTTTTTAAATGCTGTCTGAGTCCCTTAAAGACTCAGGGATCTAGTGTCTGGGAGTGAGGCGAAAGTGTGGGCCAAGAACTCCTCAAATGCCACAGAGCCAACTGAAGCCCTGGGGTTTTGCGGTCCGCTTCCTTTCTCGGGCTCTGGGTAGAAAGAGATTTTCAAAGTGCTCCTTCCGGAAACCAGGAGTGGGATGGATCACATCCTTGACTTTACCCAGACTTTTTTGCCAGGAGGATATTATATAAGCTGGGGTTTGGACAGGAGTCAAGCCCTAAGAGGGTGGAAACTTGAAGAGCTGGAGAAGGACCTAGTCAGCAGGGAAAGATGGCGGGGCTTCTCTGAAGCAGTTATCAAATCATGCCCATGCAGAGACAAACAGACTGCAGGTCACGCCACCTGCAGAAGCAATGGGCCAAAGGGCCCAAAGCCCAGTGGCAAGGACAGATCCTTCCCCAGGCAGCCATCACATGACCACCTCTGTTCCAATGCTATCACTCCCTGTATCCTGACAGCATATGGAGAAGGTAGGGCGGGAAAGAGACGTTTTGCCTGAGAGAAGAACAGTCATGACAGAAGTTCAACTTTTGAATAGATTCAGTACTCATCCAAATGAACTTCATTTAATTTTAGGCCATTTTACACTAGAGGTGACCTAGTGTCTGCCGCATAAAAATGCAGACCCAGAAAAACATGAGCTCAGATACAGAATGCTACATTCTTTACACACCGGAACTATGCATAAATTTCAATAATCTACATATATACATTTTTACAGGTACAGATAGAGGGAAATGCACAGAGCAAGATCTAGAAGGACTGATAGAACAGGATCAAAAGCGACCCTTGGAATGGGGAGTGAATGAAAAGTGCCTCTGATTCTATTGAAATGCGTACATGTATTCCTTGTATGTTTCAGAAAAAAATAAACGAAAGCCTTAAAAGGTTACGAATAACATTAAGCTCTTATTATATGCTGGCACAGTGCTAGGTACAGAGCAAAAGAAAGACTTAGTAGAGAGAATCTTTCAGCTGCACTCATTTCCTCATGTCCTGATGGGTTCATAGTCATGGGCAAGTATTATTTGTGGATTCTTTGATGCTGCTTCAGGTGATCAGATCGCGCAAAGTTCCTGTTGCATTTAGTACACAGGTAGGGCCGCTCCCCGCTATGCTTTCTCTTGTGTCTGTTGAGCTCATCTGAACGGGGGAATTTCCATGGGCATCCCTTCACATTGCATTTGTATGGCTTCTCCCCTGGGCCAGAAAAAGAGATATGTCATGCTTCCGGGTAGCATGGGACAGGGAAGTGGAACGTGAATAGAGAAGATAAAGGGTTTGAGCATGTTGGAGTGGAAGAGGGAGAGGAGAGCAGACCAGAGGTGGTGAGTGAAAGAGGAAGACAAGGAAGGCAGCGTGAGCTAGAAGGACAAGAGAAAAATGTGAAGGAGGGAAAGGAAGAGAAAAAGAGAAATAGGAAAAGCAAGGGTCAGCAGGAAATTCAGTGGGGGAATAAGGAGGTCAGGGGTGGGCATCTGTTGGGCCTTAGGAGAGGTCCATGATGTGTCAGTCCCAGTAGAGGTAGGGTCAAAACCAACCACAGGAGGGCAAACAAATCCTTCCACTTGTTCCCATCATCCCAGCACAGGTAGCAACACAGAAGGCTGCAGCCAGGTTGGCTCTGGCCCAGACCTATATAGTCTGTTTCTGGGACTGCTTTATACAGCCTTTCAAATAGGCCAAACTTTACTAGGCTTCTGAGGTCCCAGACTTAGAGAGAGGTGTCAACAATCTCAGATGATCCCAGAGTTTTATAAAGGCACCTCCCTATCCCTCAGCCCTCACTCACCAGTATGTTTGCGCTCATGGATGCGGAGATGGGAAGGCTTAGTATATGATTTGCCACAGTCCTGGTACGTGCAAGTGTAGTTCTTCAAAGTGTCAGGATTCTTCTGGAATTGACGACTCTGGGTCTTAATGTTGCACTTCTGCTTTTCTAGGGATTGTCCATGGATCAAATGGGAACTTGAAAAATATAGGAACCCCGGGTATGGCAGTGATGATGACTGATGTGGCATCATATGGCCTCCATATAGAGTGTGGTCATCAACGAAGGTCGTCATATGATCCCCCTTAAGGGTCATCATCTGACCTCCATAGGGGGTCTGGTCACCACTGTATGTTGTCATCTGGTTCCCAGTGAAGGTCTGGTCACCAGTGAAGGTCACCGTATAGCCCCCTTTCAGAGTTGTCATCTGGCCTCCATAGAGGGTCTGGTCATCACTAAGTGTCTTCATCTGGCCCCCATAGAGGATCTGGTCCCCTCTGAAGGTCAACTGTCCTCCATAAAGGGTCTGGTCATCACAAAGCATCTTCATCTGGCCCCCATATGGGGTCTGGTCCCCACTGAAGGTCATCTGGCCTCCATAGAGGGTCTGGTCACCACTGTAGGTCTCCATCGGGCCCCCACTGAAGTTCTTCTGGTTTCCATAGAGGGTCTGGTCACCACTGGGGGTCTTAATCTGCTCTTCACACAGGGTTGTCCTTTGGTTCCAATTCAGGCTATGGTCACCACTGGAAGTCATTGTATGGCCCTCAGTGAAGGTCTGGTTACCACTAACGGTCATCATGTGGCCCTCTTTAAGAGTTATCACCTGTCTCTCACAGAGGACTTGGTCATCACTGGTCATCATCTTCATCTGGCTACCTTCATTGGGGATTGCTATCTTGTTTGCTGTGACAGTTACCTTTTGGCATTCAGCGAATGTTTCTGGGTTGTCAATAATATCTGTCATCCAGGAGGTTGTTGTGGGTTTTCTCTCATCAAAGAAGGTCACCTTTTGGTTCATGGGAAAAGTTTCACTTAGGTCTTCAGGGGGCATCTCAAGGGCTTTAACAGTGGGTAATGTTGAGTTCTGAATAAGGATTGTCCCAGGGATGTTAGAACATGCAGGAATCATCATTGTGGACCTTGAAGGAGTCATCACCTTCTGGGCTGACGCATGCTGGCTGTCCTCACTATGGGCGGTCTGAGGTATACCAAGCTGCGGTTCTGGAGCAGCTGAGGCTCTTTCCTGATGTATCTCAAAGACGTCCTTGAGAAACTCCTCGATTTCCTCAACTGTTTGAAGGAAAGAGTCCGTGGAATTCTCTTTGCTGTTGCTGGATAATTGAACTAGATCTTCCGTTATGGGATCCTGAAATAAAAGTTATAAGTTCAGAGGTCTTATCCAGCTCAAACCCCAATTCCATATACCTTTCCTCTCCATCTCTGCTGATCCTATCCCAGTCTACCCCACCACCATTTCTTGTCTAAAAGCCTGCAGTTGCCTCTCAGTTGGTTTTCCTGAGTCTGAAATAAGAAGAAGGAACAAACAAAACATAATAAAGACCATATATGACAAGCCCACAGTTAACATTATACTGAATGATGAAAGGTTGAAAGTTTTTCCTCTAAGATCAAGAACAAGACAACACTGTGCTCATTCTCACCACTCCTATTCATCATGGTACTGGAAGTCTTATCCAGAGCAATTAGGCAAGAAAAAGAAATAAATGGCACCCAAATCAGAAAGGAAGAAGTAAAATTTTCTTTGTGTACAGATGATATGATCTTATATATGGAAAACCCTAGAGACTCCACCAAAAAAACTGATAGAACTAATAAATTCAGTAAAGTTGTAGGATACAAAATTAATACACAAAAATCAGTTGTGTTTCTATACACTAGCAACAAACTATTGAAAAAAAATTTAAAAAACAATCCCATTTACAAAAACACCAAAAACAATAACATTGTTGGGAGTAAATTTAACCAAGGGTGAAAAACTTGTACTCCAAAAACTGTAAGACACTGAAGAAAGAAACAGAAGACACAAACAGAAAGCTATCGCCTGTTCTTGGATCGAGAGGATTATCCTTATAATGTCCACGCTATCCAAAATGGTCTGCAGATTCAAAGTAATCCCTAACAAAATTCCAATGTCATTTATCACAAAAATAGAAAAAACAGTTCTAAAATTAAAATCAAACATAAAAAGATTCAAAATAACAAAAGCAATCTTGAAAAAGAACATAGCTGGATGCATCACCATTCCTGATTTCAAAATGTTACGAAGTTTTAGTAATCAAAATAATATGGGACTGCCATAAAACCTGACACATAGACCAATGAAACAGAATTGAGTGCACAGAGATAAACCCACACATATAGGTCAACTAATCTTTGACAAGGGTGCCAAGAACACACAATGGGGAAAAGATAGTTTCTTCCATAATTGTGGGAAAACTGGATATGCACATGCAAAAGAATGACACTAGACCCCTTTCTTACACCACTCGCAAAATTTACTTATAATGGATTAAAGACTGGGGTGCCTGGGTGGCTCAGTCGTTTAAGTGTCTGCCTTCAGTTCAGGTCATGATCCCAGGGTTCTGGGATTGAGACCCGCTTCAGGCTCCCTGCTCAGCTGGGAGCCTGCTTCTCACTCTGCCCCTCCCCCCTGCTTGTGCTTGCTCTGGCTCGCTCTCTGTCTGAAATAAATACATAAAATATTTTAAAAAATGGATTAAAGATTTAAATGTAAAACTTGAAACCATAAAATTTAGAAGAAAGCATAGTGGAAAAGCTCCTCAACATTGATCTTGGCAACAAGTTTTTGGATGTGATACCAAAAGCTCAAGCAAAAAAGACAAAAATAAATAAGTGGGACTACATTAAACTGATAGGCTTCTGTACAGCTAAGGAAATTATCAACAAAGTAAAAAGCAGCCTGTGGAATGGGAGAAAATATTTGCAAGCCATCTGTCTGATAAGGGGTTAATATCTAAATACATGAGAAAGTTATACAACTCAACGGCAAAAAACCAAACAATTCCATTGAAAAATCGACAAAAGACCTGAAAAGACGTTTTCCCAAAAAAGATATACAGATGGCCAACAGGTATAGGAAAAGGTGTTGATCATCACTAATCATCAGGAAAATGCAAGTATAAACCACAACAAGATAAGCACCTCATTAACTGTTAGAATAGCTATTTTATTTTTTTTTTAGATTTATTTATTTGACAGAGAGAGACAGCCAGCAAGAGACGGAACACAGGCAGGGGGAGCGGGAGAGGAAGAAGCGGGCTCCCATCGGAGGAGCCCGATGTGGGGCTCGATCCCAGGACTCTGGGATCACGCCCTGAGCCGAAGGCAGACGCTTAACGACTGAGGCACCCGGGCACCCCTGTTAGAATAGCTATTATCAAAAAGACAAGAGATAACACAGTTGGGGGAGGATGTGGAGAAAAGGGAACCCTTGTGCACTGTTGTTGGAATTCATAAACTGGTACAGTCATTATGGAAAACGGTATGGAAGTTCCTCAAAAAATAAATAGTAGAACTACCATCCAGCCATTTCTCTTCCGTGTATTTATCTGAAGTAAATATAATCAGGATCTCAGAGATATCTGCACATCTGTGTTCACTGCAGCATTATTTACAACAGCCAAGATGTAGAAACAACCAAAGTGTCTGCTGACAGGGCGAATGGATAAATAAAGACAAGGTGGTGCATAATATATACAACGGAATATTATTCAGCCATTAAAAAGATGGAAATTCTGTCCTTTGTGACAACCTGGGTGAACCTGAAGGGCATCATGCTACGTGAAGTAGGTCAGACAGAGAAAGATAAATACTGTATCACTTTTATGTGGAATATAAAAAAGAAAAGTCTGAACTCAGAGAGTAGAATGGTGGTTGCTAGGGGATGGGGTGTGGGGAAATGGGAGAGGCTGGTCAAAGGGTACAAACTTGTAATTATAAGGGGAAGAAGTTATGTACCGCCCGGCGACTGTGCTTAATAAGGCGGTATTGTAGACTTGAAATTTGCTAAGATAGTAGGCCTTAAGGATTCTCACCTACACAAAAAGGTGACCACGTGAGGTGATAGATGTGTTAATCACGTTGATCGCAGTGATCATTTCACAGCGTACACACACATCAAATCATCACGTCGTACACTTTGAACAGATTCGCATTTGTCAATTTACTTCAATAAAACTGGGGAAAATAAAACAGATTTTCCGCAAAGGAAAAAAGGGAAAGGAGGAAGGATGGCGGGAAAGGAGAAGAAAGAAGGAATCAGTTCCACCCGCTCAATGCCTCTGTCTCAAGATGCTGGCTAATTTTTAACCGCAGCAGCCCGGGCCCCTCGGCCTCCTCAGCCTCCCGTCTGCCCATCCTTCCATCTCTTCCACGCTGTGCGCACGGGCCCAGGACCAGGGCGGTGGTCGGGGGCCTCCGGGGCACCAGGCGGGGAGCGGCCATGCGCTCGAGACTTCAGGGACAGCAACCAGCAGGCCCAGCCCTGACAGCGTCTCCTCCGCAGGCCGCTCCCGTCTGGAGGAGGGCATCCCCTGGGCAGGGCAGGCACGCGGGGGCGGGGCGTGGAAGGCTCGGGAAACACATCCCCAAAGAAACGAACCATTTCGAGGGTTCGACCCCTCCTCCCGCTGAGGGGTAGGACTCCCCCGACTGTCCACCTGAAGGGTTTCGGACCTCCGGCTCCGGCAGCCGGACTTTTGCCCCCGCGTTTGAAGGTGCAGACTCACCATAAGCGGCTCCAGCGCGGGGACCGGAGAGCGTGCTGTCGTGGGCCGGGCGAAGCAGCACTGCGAGGCTGGGCGCGGGGCCTGGCTTCATATAGGGCCCAGCCGGATGCGCGCCGCGGGCAGATTCGCGCCTTTGGCCGGCCACGCCCTTGAGGGCGGAGCCCAGGGCCCCCATCCCGCCACCTGCGCGGGCTCGACCTCTCTTGGGACTGCGGCTGATCGCGTTCCCTGCGAGGCGCCTCCGGATGTCGTCCAGTCATTTCCCAAGTGTCCTCACTGGGCGAGGACGGGATTGGTACGCGCTAGCCCATTCGTCCTCACAACCGTCCTGTGAGGTGGATTTTGTAATTGTCATCATACGAGGGGAAAACTGGAGCTCGGAGAGGTTAAGTCATTCGCTGGCGTGAAAAGGAAAGTCAGTCGCAGAGATTAGGACCAGATTTAAACTCAAATGGTTTTGCGCTTGTAGTCTGCCCTTAAACGTACGAGGCTTCAACTCTTAATCCAATCAGCCCCTCAGTCCTGAGAGCCCATCTCTTCGCTGTAAATCTAATCAAATTACTTCCAGAGTAAAGCTCTAGATTCGATCAGGTCACCTAGAAATGGTAATGGCATTCTTGATGCCCATGTCCCTTATCCCACTCCTCAAGTCCCGGAGACTGTTTCACCCCAGCGAAGTGACACATGCCTGGGGTTGCGTGAGTGACTTCTGACCTCCTCCGGACTGTGCTCTAGGTCTCCGTTTGGTCCCCACAACCGATGGCCCAGCCATCACCAACTAGCCTTGGGGCGTTAGCCGTTCCCAGAAAGTCCCGCCCTAGGGCCACCCCCTCTCCAGTCTCAGGTCTCTAAAATTTTTAACCCAAGTGGCCCAAGCCCCTTTGCCTGGGGCCTGAGATGGGTTGAGAGGTGAGGGGAGATGGGCCGCAAGGACTCCCAGACCCTGGCTCGGACTCTCGGCTGCTGGAAGGCCTCGCTGAGGAGCTGCCATCATGGATACATTTATAATGCATACTGGTTTCTCGCTCCCGCCGTTCCATCTCCCGGCTGGTACCGATCTGCGTTCTCTCACTATACTAATGATTTTACGTGCTTTTAAATTCATATAACTGGGGGCGCCTGGGTAGCTCAGGCGGTTAAGCATCTGCCTTCTGCTCAGGTCTTGATCCCAGGGTGCTTGGATCGAGCCCCGCATGGGGCGCCCTGCTCAGCGGGAAGCCTGCATCTCCTTCTCCCTCTGCAGCCGCTCCCCCTGCTTGTGCTCGCTCTCTGTCAAATAAATAAATAAAACCTAAAAAAAAAAAAAAGTCAGGTAAGTGTCATTATTCACCACTTATTCCGAAATTGACCTCTTTTCACTGGATGTTATGTCTTGACAACCATTTACGTGGATAGGAAACTCGCCTTTTAACTGCTGCTTTTGTCCCTTGTATGAACAGAGAAATGAGGAGGAGCCTCCGAGGCATCTCAGGGTCCCCAAGACAGACCAGGTTTTCTGATTTTGAAGCAAGGGAAGTAGGGAAGCGTTTAGTGTGAGCTCCCCACCAAGGCAAAGAAAAGTCTGGTTCCTCTGGAGGCTACCTTTGAAGAAGTTGGGAAATGACCGTTGAATAAGGGAGGCCAGTCCACTTGGAAAGTAAAGGGCGGAAACCCCTCAAATTCAGTGCTGCTGATTGAATTTGTATTGATCTATTAAAGAAGTAGGGTAAATAGTTTGAAGAAATCAGTCTTTAGTGCCCTGAATCTTAATCCCCTAAATCTCTGGTTGAGAGGGGAAAAAAAAAAGTGCCGGGCAAGTGAAGAAAGTAAATTGGGCTAGAATGAGTTCTAAAACTTTGGTTAAAAGGTAAACATCACACTCTAATAAATATTTAGAACTTCATGTAAATAACTATGTAAACAACTAAGGCATTGAAAAGATTTTATTGTATTAAAAGATTTTGACAGAGCACACATGCGCACAAGCAGGGGGAGCTGCAGAGGGAGAGGGAGAAGCGGGCTTCCCGCTGAGCACAGAGCGTATCTGGGACTAGATCCCACCACCCCAGGGTCATGACCTGAGCGGAAGGCAGTCTCTCATCCGACTGAGCCACCTGCAGGCCAGAATCTGGGGTTTAAACTATGGCTGTATGACTTCTAGATTTTACCTGTGTGAGAAATAAACATGCCAACAGTTTAATTTATGTAAGACTCTGGATTTGATTTCAATAAAAAGGCTAGATTAAAAGAATCACCTAAATTCCTTAAAATTGCCTTATGAGGCTAGGCTTTATTAGTATTTACACTAATATGTAAGAATTCTAAATGTAAACAAAGGGGTACAATTAAGTTGAATTGTAATTTAAATAAACAGTACCTTTATATGGAAGCAACGTAAGTGTTCATCAATAGACGAATGGATAAAGCAGATGTGGCATACGCATACTATGGAATATTATTCAGCCATTTAAAAAAAACAAGATCTTGCCATTTGTGACAAACTGGATGGATCTAGAAAGTATTATGTTAAGTTAAATAATTCAGACAGAGAAAGACAAATACCATATGATTTCACTTACGTGTGGAATCTAAAAAAACAAAGGAACAAACAAAAAAGCAGAATCAGGCCCGTAAATACAGAGAACAAACAAACTGGAGGTTGGGGGGGGGTTGGGG
>NC_048219.1:20523450-20666515 GCF_002007445.2 Ailuropoda melanoleuca
GGTTGGGGGGGGGTTGGGGGGGTTGGGGGGTGGAGCAAAATGAGTGCCGGGGAGAGGGAGATACAGGCTTCCGGTTAGCGAATGAGCGAGTCACAGGAACGAAAGGCACAGCATAGGGAATATAGTCGATGATCCTGTAATAGCGTTGTATGGGGACAGAGGGTAGCTATGCTTGCGGTCTGCACAGACAATGTACAGACTTGTGAATCAATATGTTGTACCCCTGAAACTAATGTAACATTGTGTGTCAACAATGCTTCCATTAAAACAAAACTAGTATCCTTATAAATTTTATCCTTGTAAAGCTCACACAAAAATGAAAATTATGTGAGCCTATGGAATAATGCTAACTGTACTAACAGGGTCAAAGTTTTTTTTTTTTTTTTTAAGATTTATTTATTTATTTTAGAAAGAGAGAGGCAGAGAATGAGCAAGCCGGGGGAGGGGCAGAGGGAGAGGGAGAGGAAGAGAGAGACTCTCAAGCAGACTTCTGTGCTGAGAAGACAATCCAGAGGTAAAGTGCCCTATCACAGGTACATGGTATGAACATTATTTCTCTTCTGGGTAGAAATTATCTTACGGCAACACAGAAGCTTTTCTCTTTGTCTTGACGGTTGTCCCCACATTGTGGGAATGGCAAACAAGGCAGTTTTTACTGCATTGCTGAACAACTGGAAGAATTAGGAGCACAGCAATTTTTTCTTGTAAAAGCAAATTTTTTTTCTAAAATGTTTTTAAGGAGACATTGCCTTAGGACACCCAAGCAAGAGGAGGAACAAACCTTTGGTGATATTCAGTGACTATCTAGGTGAGGACAGAGGCAAAAAAATAATCTGGAAGCAAAAGAAAGCTCGGTCATGGGGAAAGGCAGGATAAGGAAAAGTCACCAGGGCAAAAACAGCCAGTTCACCGCTTCACAACCGAGAGCAAAGGTGACTGAAGATGAGAAATGGCTATGCCCTTGCCTCTGTTATTTGTCGCAGTTTTTATTACATCCAGACAGAAAGTAACAAGATCATTAGCCACTTCTACTCTTTCAAGTGTGAGAAGCCTTCTTGTTTCACAAAATGTCTCAAGTTGAACTATCCAGGAATGTAACACCAGTCAGTCCAGATGGTAACATGCTGGAAACTAGGGTAGGTGCTTGGGTGAGGCCACCTAGGCAGAAAAGATGAAGGAAAAAGAGCATTTTTCTACCTAGTTTTGAGCACCGATTTCGTACCCAGAGCCCAATTCTTTTTCCTTTGAGCTACCAGTCTCTCTCTTTCACACATTTCTTTTTTTTTTTTTTTAAGATTTTATTTATTTATTCGACAGAGATAGAGACAGCCAGTGAGAGAGGGAACACAAGCAGGGGGAGTGGGAGAAGAAGAACGAGGCTCATAGTGGAGGAGCCTGACGTGGGGCTCGATCCCAGAACGCTGGGATCACGTCCTGAGCCGAAGGCAGACGCTTAAGCGCTGTGCCACCCAGGCGCCCCTCACACATTTCTTATAATCGCTAACTTTATTACATGTTGACACTTACATATGTACGTCTATCTATATGTATTTATGTAGTCACATCAAACAATAAGTTTAAATGATATTATTCAATGCTTTAAACTGTTTTAAAAACAAAATTAACTAAGAGGTCTTGTTCTGGGACAGAGTCACACAAAAGAGTCTACAGGTCCACAGAAACAGCATCTCGTCAGAGCCTGTTAGGTTCAGATTCTCAGGACCTACTCCAGACCTACCAATTCAGAGTCTCTGGAGCTGGGGCCCAGAGATCTGCGTTTTGATAAGCTCACCAGGTGATTCTAATAACCGCGGAAGCTAATGCAAAGATGCACTATCTTAAGGCAATGATTTTAAGACATGGGTGGACTTTAAGGACTTAAAAAATATTAGAATGTGTTGTTTAATTTCCACAAATTCATGAATTTTCCAATTTTCCTTGTGTTCTTGATTTCTTTTTTTTTTAAAGATTTTATTTATTTATTCGACAGAGATAGAGACAGCCAACGAGAGAGGGAACACAAGCAGGGGAATGGGAGAGGAAGAAGCAGGCTCATAGCGGAGGAGACTGATGTGGGGCTCGATCCCATAACCCTGAGCTGAAGGCAGACGCTTAACCGCTGTGCCACCCAGGCGTCCCTGTGTTCTTGATTTCTAACTTCATCCTGTCAAGGTCAGAGAAAATGCTTTGTAGGATATCTATTTTTTAAAAAAGATTTTATTTATTTATTTGTCAGAGAGAGAGAGAGAGCACAAGCAGGGGAGCAGCAGGCAGAGGGAGAAGCAGACTCCCTGCTGAGCAAGGAGCCCGATGTGAGATTCGATCCTAGGACCCTAGGATCATGACCTGAGCCAAAGGCAGATGGTTAACTGACTAGTCACTCAGGCGAGGTGTCCATAGGATATCTATTTTTTGAAAATTTATCGAGAATTGACTGTGTGGCTTAACATAGGGTCTACATTGGAGAATGTCCCATGCGCACTTGAAAGGGAAGTATATGTTGTTGTTGGGTAAAATATTCAATAGTTAGAACTGGTTTTGTGTGTGTGTTGTTCAAGTCCTCTCGCTTATTCTCTGTCTGGTTGTTTACTGAGTGGGGTATTGAAGTCTTCAACGATTATTGTAGAACTGTATTTCTCCCTTCAATTTTTCAGTTTTTGCTTTATATATCTTGGTTTGTTATTACATACATAAATGTTTATAATTGTTATATTTCCTTGTTGTATTAAATCTTTTATTGATGCGTAACATCCTTCTTTGTCTCTTGTAACTGTGGAGCCCAACTCGGGCTTGAACTCACAACCCTGAGATCAAGGCCTGAGCTGAGATCAAGAGTTGGACACCCAACTGACTGGGCCACCCAGGCGCCCATCTTGTAACTGCTCTTGATTTAAAGTCCCTTTTGTCTGGTATCAGTTTAGCAACTTCCCTTCCCTCTTGCCTACTGTGTGTATGGAATGTCTTTTTCTGTTCTTTTTTTTTTTTTAAGATTTTATTCATTTATTTGAGAGAGAGATAGCACAAGTGGTGGGGCAGGGGCAGAGGGAGAGGGAGAAGCAGACTCCTGGCTGAGCTGGGAGCTCAATGTTGGGCTCCATCCCAGGACCCTGGGATCATGACCTGAGTCAAAGGGAGACCCTCAATCCACTGAGCCACCCAGGAGCCCCTTTTTTTCTGTTCTTTCACTTTCAACCCATTTGGGTCTTTGGATCTGAAGCGAGTTTCTTGTAGACAGCATGTATTTGGATCATGCACTTTAAATCCATTCTACTAATCTCTGTCTTTGGAGAGTTTAATACATTGAACCTAACTACCGACAAGAAGGGATTTTGTTTTACCATTTTACTGTTTGTTTTCTACATGCCTTACAGCCCCCCCCCATTTCCTGTACTACTGTCTTCTTTTGTATTTAGTTGATTTTTTTATAGGTTTTCATTTCTTTCTGATTTCCTTTTGCATATATTCTATAAGTATTTTCTTTGTGGCTACCATGGGGACTATCTTCAACATCTCAAAGCTTTAATGCTCTAATTGAATTTATACCAGCTTATCTTCAATAGCATATAAAAACTGAGCTCCTGTGCAACTCCATTCCCCTTTCAGGAAGAGCTAATGAGAACAATATTGCCTGAGTTGGGCCATGTTTAAAATTGCTTTCCTACAGCCTTGGTATTACAGGTAAACTGTCCCACAATATCTCTCCTTTTGTAGATGCTATTCCACTATCTTCTTATACTGAATGTTTATGACAGAAGCATAATGTTGTACTGATTTTCCCTTTGTTAAGTGACTTGGTCTTTCTGTTTAGAGTCCCTAAGAATTTTTTTTAATCTTTAAAGTCTAATAATTCTACCTGTCCTGAGTCAATTTCTCCAGGCAAATGTGGTGCTTTTAAAATATAATAAAATATATACACTTGAATCCTATTTATTTTCAAAACTTTTTTGAATTAGAATTTTAAAATTAGTTCCATTCCCCTCTTTTGCTTGTCTTTCTCAGACTCCAATTATACATCTATTGATCCTCCTTGCCTGTATTCTGTATCAATCACTTTCTGATCTTTTTATTATTTATTAGCTTTTTTGAACTCTGAAACATTTTTTTATTTAACTTTCTAATCTTTAAAAAATACTTTTTTATTTTTGAAATATTTTCTTGGCTCTTTTCCACTTATATTCTCTATATCCTTTACTGTATTTGCAGCTAATTTATTCTCCCTTGGACATCCTATAATATGATCTTTATTTCTGAGATAATTTTACCTTTTTCAGTCTCTTTCCTGAGCTAATCATTTTACATCATCCTCTGGTTTGGTCCATTCTGTATTTTTTGCATTTCTGTTTCTTGTGATCCATGCTCTCCCCTTCCTGCCCCGGTGACCCCAGCCATATCTACAATTGCTTTTTAAAGTATTTGAAATTCAGGTTGGATCATTGTTTAGCAGTTTTCCTCTGCTATATGATAGAAATTTTTCTGAGTGTTTTCATCCAACAACACATAATTGATTTTCATTTTTAACACTTACTGTATCTTTGTATGTATGCTTGATTTTAATTTGTTGTTGTTGTTTGTATTTGGAATGTGCTGGGTTTTTCTGGACCATTTATTTGAAGGAGGACTTTCTGGAGGGTAAATAGGGAAGGCTTAAGTATTTTTACTAATGTTCAGCTCAAGAGTTCCCTCTTCTGTTGTCACAGTGTCGGGCTGTTTCTTTGATGTGGGGTACCTTTATTTCTGATCAAGCTTTCTCTGATCCATAGGTCTCATCTATTTAAGAAGAATCCTTTTTCTGAGTTACTTCTTTCCTTTTCTTCACCATCTACTGAGGTCTTCTGGGGCCACTGCTCTCTTTCAGGGGCCTCTATTTCTCCCCGAGAAGTACTACCTTCCAAAGGTTGCTGGCACTTTCCAAGCCACTTCCTGTGACTTCTCTAATAGAGAAGTCTCAGACCTGTTCTCAGTAGTTCCCTTCAGCTTGGGTTTCTCTCCTTTGAGGGGTGAATCTTGTTGATATTACCTATGTTCTGCCATTGGTAGGACCACCCGCATTCTCCACTCTTGCACAGCCACATCTATGTGGGCTCCAGCCCCAATTCTGCTGGTCTCTGGCATTTATCTCCCTCCCATTCTCTTAAATTGGAAAGTGTAGTCTTTCCTGTTTATGAGTTACACTATAAGGATAAGTTCTGGGTGTTTTTATTTGCTCTCAATTTTCTATTTGATGTTTAAAGATTTTATTTATTTTTTATTTGACAGAGAGAGCACAAGCAGGGGGAGTGGCAGGCCGAGCAGAGAGCCTGACTTGGGGCTGGATCCCAGGACCCCAGGATCATGACTTGAGCCAAAGACAGGTGCTTAACTGACTGAGCCACACAGGCGCCCCTCTATTTGATGTTTAGAGGGAGGTCTGGGAAGTATCAGTTCTAGGCAGCAACCACTATCATACTATAAAATTCTACCGATTGTGGACTTGAGTTTTCTTCCTTGTAAGAACTGAAATTAAACTGCCATGTCAGAGGTGCTTTGGCAGACCACAGATAAACCAAAGTGGATCTTTGACCTGTGTTAGAAGGAAACCTACTGGCAAGAAATATGTTGCCTTTCTTCATCAGTAGGAAACTACATATTCTGGAGGAAAATTCTGGGTAAAGTATATAGGTTTTTTTTTTTTAAGTTCAGGATGGAATGTGTGATAATATTTCTATTCTGAGTGTATGTTTTAAAACCATGGATTTTAGGGGTGCCTGGGTGGCGCAGTCGTTAAGCGTCTGCCTTCCGCTCAGGGCGTGATCCCAGTGTTCTGGGATCGAGCCCCACGTCAGGCTCCTCCGCTGTGAGCCTGCTTCTTCCTCTCCCACTCCCCCTGCTTGTGTTCCCTCTCTTGCTGGCTGTCTCTGTCAAATAAATAAATAAATAAATAAATAAATCTTTTTAAAAAATTATAAAACCATGGATTTTAAACAACACCTGACTTTTGATTTTGGCTCAAGTCATGATCTCAGGGTCATGGGATTGAGCCCACATTGGGCTCTGGGCACAGTGTGGAGCCTGCTTCTCCCTCTGCCCCCCCACCCCCACTCATTCTTGCTCTCGTTCTCAAATAAATAAATAGATAAATAAATAAACAAATAAATAAATAAATAAAATCTTTTTAAAAAGCATGGATGAATTGGGTCGGCTTATTTGAAAGGTCATTTCCACGTGGCAGAACCCCTCGGTCACTCTGGTCTTCGTGTCTTCGTGTCCACACACTAGGCGGACACCTAAGTTAAGGGACTGTCCCCATGTTCCATTTCTGGTAAGTTTTGATAAGTCTCTCTTCAGAAAATTTTAATGCTAAGGGAATTTTTAATTAAATTGTGACTCTACCTCTCTCAATGCAAATGTTACCTTAGGGCCACTCTGCTTTTAATTAAATCCTTCCTTTACTGTCAACCCATTGAGTCATAATTCCCTTTAAAAATCTCCATCAGGAGACCTGGTGGAAATTTCTAGAGGACACACCACACCCCCAGAGCGGGAGGCTTCTGTGTTAGTAGCTCTGACTAAATCTCCAGTGTAAAAATGCTGTCTCAGTGATCTTTAAACATCAAGAATTCTTCCTTCTGTGCCTCTTTCCTTCTGGTGTTGACATAGTAGGTCGAATTATCTGTTGTGTTTCACCAGCCAAAATAGGTTTTGGGTAGGATTCTTCCGGAAGCCCTCTCTGAGGCAAGGACCCATATGGAAGTGGCTTATTAAGGAAGGTTCTCAGGAGAACCAGTGAGGGAATGGTGTAGATTCCCAAAGGGGCAGGAACCAGGCAAGAGTGAGCTTGCAGGTGATCTCTCAGACACACCTGGTCCCGCTGGGAGCTCTAGGGCAACAATTAGGCTTCAGAGTTTGTTCTGTCCTAAAGACATAGGCTTTTGTACTCCAGCTGGTTAAGGGCCATCTGGGGTGGGAGGTCAAGTGGACTTTTAAGACTCCCAGGCACTTCCAACCCTCTGCATGGTGGGGCGGGGTGGAATGGAGTGTGGTGGGGGGAGGGGCAGGAGGAGTCCAGGGTTCAAGGGCAATCCTCAGAAAGCTGCAAGTAAGGGTAAGCTTTTAATAGCAAAGCATGCAGAAGCTGGAGGAAGGGTGCGCAGAGCTGATAAAGGGGAGCCGAGAGCATGGGCAGGGGGAGCCCTGCAGTGACCACTTCTTGTAGATAATCTATTCTCAAAGTACCTGTTAGGGCTGAATTATGTTCCCCCCAATTCGTATGCTGAATTTCTAACCCCCAGTACCTCAGAATATGACTGTATTTGGAGACTAAGTCTTTAAAGAGGTAAGTAAGTTAAAATGAAGACATTAGGATGAGCCCTAGTCCAATCTGACTGCTATATTTATTTATTTTTTTTTTTCTCTTTTAATGGTTTTTTTAATTATTATTATATTATGTTAGTCACCACACAGTACATCCCTGGTTTCTGATGTTAAGTTCAATGATTCATTAGTTGTGTATAACACCCAGTGCACCATGCAATACATGCCCTCCTTACTGCCCATCACCGGTCTATCCCATTCCCCCCACCCCCCTCCCCTCTGAGGCCCTCAGTTTGTTTCTCAGAGTCCATAGTCTCTCATGCTTCATTCCCCCTTCTGATTACCCCCCCTTTCTTTATCCCTTTCTTCCCCTACTGATCTTCCTAGTTCTTATGTTCCATAGATGAGAGAAATCATATGATAATTGTCTTTCTCTGCTTGACTTATTTCACTTAGCATTATCTCCTCCAGTGCCGTCCATGTTGCAGCAAATGTTGAGAACTCGTTCTTTCTGATAGCTGAGTAATATTCCATTGTATATATGGACCACAGCTTCTTAATCCAGTCATCTGTTGAAGGGCATCTCGGCTCCTTCCACGATTTAGCTATTGTGGACAATGCTGCTATGAACAGTGGGGTGCATATGGCCCTTCTCTTCACTATGTCTGTATCTTTGGGGTAAATACCCAGTAGTGCAATGGCTGGGTCATAGGGTAGCTCAATTTTTAACTTTTTAAGGGACCTCCACACTGTTTTCCAGAGTGGCTGTACCAGCTTGCATTATAAGGAGGAGATTTTGATACAGCCAGATATAACAGAGAAGACCCTGGAAGACCCAGGGAGAAGATGGACCTCTGCAAGCCAAGAAGAGAGGTTTCAGAAGAAACTCATCCTGACAACACCTTGATCTCAGACTTTTCTAGCTTTTAGAACTATGAGAAAACACACCTCTATTGTTTCAGCCACCCAGTCCGCTATGGCAGCCCTAACAAACTGAATTGTATCCTTTGCATCTGAAAGCAGAAGAAGGTGTCCTTTCTGTAACTATGTTACTTTTATTTATTTTTTTTAAAGATTTTATTTATTTATTTGACAGAGATAGAGACAGCCAGCGAGAGAGGGAACACAGCAGGGGGAGTGGGAGAGGAAGAAGCAGGCTCATAGCGGAGGAGCCTGATGTGGGGCTCGATCCCATAACGCCGGGATCACGCCCTGAGCCGAAGGCAGACGCTTAACCGTTGTGCCACCCAGGCGTCCCAGTAACTATATCACTTTTAAAGCAAAACAAAACAAAACAAAATTCAAACGAGAGGCTTTCTGTACCTGGATACCTTGTAGAAGGACACAAAGTTAGTAAAAATACTTAACAGTTTAATTCACTATTTCTACTCTGTTAATGAAACGATGTAGCCCCTAATTCAGCCACAACACCACCCAACATGCCAGCAACTGCTCAGTATTTCAAAATCACAGACCTAGATTCTACCCTCTTTGTTCCAATCTACATTAAAAACATTACAAGTCCTATCTATTTTTACCAAATGATTTTAAAAGTTTTAAATAATATTATGTCTCCTGGTTGCTTAGTCTCATTCAACATAATGGTGACCTATTGCTCTGCTTTCCTTTAGTAGATGCCCGCAAACAGAACAACCATCTTCCCTGTGTAGCCTAAAAGGGCCGCAATGCTTTTGTGAAAAAAATCACAGTTATGGTGCCCGGAGTCCACTATCTGGAACATAATATCTCCGCATGGGAACAGCATCTCTACAACAACCAAGAAACATCTATTTTAGAGAAATCCAGACATACTACAATCTCACAGACGTCCTCTTTATTGGGTATGATTGGCAATGTTCTCTTTTCCTCTCATGAATAAGAATAAGAGAAAGCTAGGGCTAATGGAATTCCATATTCAAAAAAATTTTTTGCATTTAAGTTAACATTATTGGTAAGTATGAGATACCAGAACTGCATACAGCACTTAGCAAGCCTTAGTCGGTGTTTCTTCCAGAGACATGGTGAGCAAGGGAAACAAATCAAAATCAGAATAAGTGTCTATTCCATTGGGGTCAAATCACTACCCCTTTATGATATGATCAACCTGCCCCAAGGTGCCTGGCTGTCCCCAAGTGCAAAGTTGGTCACTTTGCTGGCACATCAGGCAACAGTAATGGCAGTAAGCACAATCAGCCTTGCTAACGGGAAGTCCATGTCACTGAGCCCATTTTATTTATGAATCCATTGAGCAAGTTCTGGGGTGACTGGGAGAGGAGGCTGACCAACACCCACAGAACAGGTCCTCTTGTCTTCCAGATTGTGGAAAGTCTTCTCCATTTTGAAGATTCCCAAGATGCATAATTACTTTTATAGTCTGGCTCCATTTTAAGAGGATGTTAAATCCATCGACATATCTTTTCTCCCATCTTCCTTGTCATCCATTTTCTTATCTTGCCCCTTTCAAGTCCCTGACCGTACAGCTAACAACTTGCCACCCTTTTTGTGTCACTACAGGACCTTATCCCCGGCGTGCTTCCCTAATAGGGAAAGTGGACAACAACACGTGCCACTTCAAGTTGTACCCACCAGAAGGAGTTTTCTTCTCTACAGTCCTTCAAGGACACTAAATAGAATATAATGGCACATACAGTATAATAGTATACTTTTGGCCACTGCAAAAAAAAAAAAAGTGTTTTTATAATGTCCTGGAGTCCAGTAGCAAACCAGGTGCTAGTTCTCGAAAGAGTCATTTGCTGAAGAGTTGCTTTCTAAATGATACACTATGAGGGCAAAGCTAGCTTCACCTGGCAATTTCAAATGATTGTCCTCCTGGCCTTAATGTATACATGTTTCTATCACACCAGCATATCTCAAACCAAAGGCCACCGGCCCCCATCTTGACTTTGCTCTAACTGGTCAAATAAGAGATTATCTCATGCCTCAATTTTCCCCCCACCTGCTCCCCCCACCCACTGATTAAAAACAACAACAAAAAAAAATGAAGAAGAAATAAAGGATGGAGGGTTAGAGAGTCCTTTGGGAAATTTTCCTATACTGGGCTCTGGATCCCATAAAACTGCCATATAAGTATTTATCCTTCTCACGGGAAGCATATGGGATTAACAGACTGTGACAATGGTCTTTTATTTTTACATAATATTTTAACTTCTATCTGTTAAAAGCCTTTCAAGACCAAAGAAAGCAACCTAAAGA
The DNA here is from genome assembly GCF_002007445.2 of Ailuropoda melanoleuca. Classification (NCBI taxonomy): domain Eukaryota; kingdom Metazoa; phylum Chordata; class Mammalia; order Carnivora; family Ursidae; genus Ailuropoda; species Ailuropoda melanoleuca. The sequence continues at coordinate 20,533,954 of NC_048219.1, forward strand.
AAGCAATTTATATTATAAAACTTTTATTTGATCTAACACTTGATCTTGCTCTTTTGAGTTCAATGGCTTCACCAGGGGAGATGTGAGTGAGGGAATTCATACCTTTTTATTATGGGAAGTTTCAAACATACATAGAGAGAATGGAATCCTGAGCCTCCATGCACCCATCTCCCAGCTTCCATGGTTATAAACACTCTGTTCGTCTTATTTATATTTTGTCCTTCTCACTACTAGTTTTTTCCTTTTGCTGGAGTATTTTAAAACAATCCAAGACATATCATTTCACTTGTAAATACTTGGGTAAGAATCTCTTAACACATACAAATTTTATAACCATAACATAACCATAATTTTATCATATGCAGCAACAATAATAATTCCTTAATTCATCTAAAAATCAGTCCATGTTCAGTTTTCCCCAATTGTCTCAAAATGTCTTTTTATAGTTGGCGTATTTAAATCAGGACCTAAACATAATCTACATATTGCATTTGGTTGGTAGGTATCTTTAGCCTCTCTCTCTTTTAAAAAAGTTAAATACAGATTTCTATTGAAGTAATTTGTATGTCTTCCAAGTTCCTAAAATAGACATCACATTTCTAAACTGAACACAAAAGCCTTCATGAAAGAACCATGTATTAGACATTCAGACCGGTGTAAGAAAACGGATAAATGAATACATGAATTAGAATACATTAAGGTGCACCTTCAGAACAGAACTGTAGCTTTTAGTTGGAGACCTGTGAACCAAAGACAAAAGTCTGCCAAGATGAAGGCAGGTTTTTTATTGTTATTTATGTATTTATCTTTAACTGCTCCAGTAAATGAAAGGAAAACTTTACGGAGGCTGCAGGGGCTTGGGGCCCGGGCAGGAGGCTGCCCCCACAGCCAAGGAAGAGCGGGTGCAGGGGGCTTCTTTGACCTTCTCCTTGGGGCCAGGTTGCTGGTGTGGCTGCACTCCTTGAGGTGGGGTGACAGCGCCGGGGTGCGGGCGAGCGTCACACTTTGGCCATCATCTTGTCACAGTTGTCTTTCTGGGCCAGCAGGTGGAGGGAAGGCTTGATGATGCCATCTTGCAGGCGAAGCATCAAGGGCAGGGTGGACTCTTTCTGGATATTGTAGTTTGAGACAGGGTAGCCGTCCTCCGGCTGTGTGCCCGCAAAAATCTGACGCTGCTGGGCCGGCGGGATGCCCTCTTCGTCTTGGATTTTGGCTTTGACATTCTCAGTGGTGTCACGGGGCTCCGCCTGGAGGGTGACGGATGGTCTTGCTGGCTAGGTCTCCACAAAGATCTGCGAGTGTGCATCTGCTGCAAGGCCACCTCCTTGAAGAGAAGTCTTTTTTTATTTTAAAAAAAAATAGGTATGTCTGGGTGGCTCAGTCATTAAGCATCTGGCTTCAGCTCAGGTCATGATCCCAGGGTCCTGGGATTGAGTCCCATATCTGGCTCCCTGCTCAGGTGGGAGCCTGCTTTTCCCTCTGCCTGCGGCTCCCCACTTGTGCTCCCACTCTCTCTCTCTCTCTCTGACAAATAAATAAATAAATAATCTTTAAAATAAATAAATAAATAAATATATATATATACACACCACTATGTGTTTTCTTTGTTTCCCTTCAAGTTCATGTAGTATTCATCTTGATGTTATATAAAGTGCATCGCCAAACCAGAATACAAGCTTTTAAATACAATTTAAAAGTTTAACGGGTATTTGATGCAATTAAAAAAAAAAGATGGCATAGAAAGTTTCCTTTGGCTAAAGTCTTAGACACACGTACAAAAAGTCTTCCTTGGGGCGCCTGGGTGGCACAGCGGTTGGGCTTCTGCCTTCGGCTCAGGGCGTGATCCCGGCGTTGTGGGATCGAGCCCCACATCAGGCTCCTCCGCTATGAGCCTGCTTCTTCCTCTCCCACTCCCCCTGCTTGTGTTCCCTCTCTCGCTGGCTGTCTCTATCTCTGTCGAATAAATAAATAAAATCTTAAAAAAAAAAAAGTCTTCCTTATACATACACAAGCAGTGTTTCCTTTTGGCCTTCACATATTTTAGTGTAAGAGATGACTGCTGAATCACGTGACTCCAGGGCAACCGCTTGGGCGCAGAGCAGAGCAGGGTGACCGTCGTCGTAAGGAACTGCTTCCTGTGTGACAAGCCACTCTCATGTTGACAGTTACCCAGGAGGAAGTGGAAGGCTTTGGCGAAGATTGTCATCCATCTCCAAAGCCAAGTCTAAAATGACCGCTTAGGATACCATCACAAAAGCGACATAGGCTGGAGAGCTGTTTCAAATGTTCCGATAACTGAACTTTAGGAAAGCACACTTTATAAAGAGGTGCAAGAAAACCAAACGAGTGGGTACCCAGAGTAGGCGTATCTCCAAAGAAAAACAGAGATGTTCCCAGTCTGTTTGCTAGAAGGCTTAGGCACCCCTTGGCATGTCTGTGTATATGCGGGGGGGCTCTCCTCGGATCAGGAGAGTACAGTGCTCCCTAAGACATCTTTCCAGGCAGGATCCATCCGAAGAGAAAAGGAATTCATGAAGCAAACCCCCAAATTTTGTCACAGTGAAGAATTGTCAGTCCCAGTCAAGAATGTCGAGAAACTGCTAGAAACAGCTTCTTTTCTGGGAGGGCAGTGTAAGCCAGTGCAACTGCCCCGGGTTTTGCCAAGAGTTCATAGTCAGAANCTGTTTTGCCAAGAGTTCATAGTCGGAACTGTATTTGTGTTCTTAAAACATTTAGTGTTCTTGCCAGCTGAGAAATAAAGCTGTCGGTGGTCAAAATGGGTTCCTCTCCTCTTGAACCTCTCTGTGTGTGACCTGTGATCCTGAGGCTCAGAGAGCACTGGGGACGCCTGGGTGGTTCAGTTGCTTAAGCGTCTGCCTTTGGCTCAGGTTATGATCCCAGGGCCGAATAGGGCTCCCTGCTCAGTGGGGAGCCTGCTTCTCCACTCCCTCTGCCGCTCCCCCTGCTCTGCTCTCTGGCCCTCTCTCTGTCAGATAAATAAAATCTTTTAAACAGGAAAAGAGTGCGTCATAAGATTTGTCCTAAACCGTCGCCACCAGTGACTCACTGTGTACATGGGAACCCCCCTTCCACCATGTCCCCAGCAGCTGAGCTCCAAGGGGGCCACCATCTTGCTGGGCCTGAACTTGGCCACTCTTAAGTCTCTTTCAATCAAATAGAATGGCCACTATTTCTTTGTTACTGGTTTCATTTTGGTTTTGTTTTATGCCATTTATTTATTGAAGAAACTGGGTACTTTGTCACGTGGGATTTCTCACATTATGGATTTGGATTTGTAATCTTGGGACATCATTTAATATATTTTTCTATCCTGCATATTCTTTATAAACTGATACCTGCATCTAGACGCTTGACGATTTTTGTTCTTGTCACGAATACTTTGTAAGTGGTGGGTTACAGGTTCCGCCGCAGCAGGTCGGGGGCACGGGGCGTCGACCGCCTTGTAGTGAGGTTGACATTAATCAGTGCGTTCAGGAGTTTCCAGCCTGGTTTAAAGTTTGTCATCAACTTTCCACCCAAAACTTTTATTTTTTTTTAAAGATTTTATTTATTTATTTGTCACACAGAGAGAGAGAGCATAAGCAGGGGGAGCTGCAGGCAGAGGGAGAAGCAGGCTTCCCGCTGAACGAGGAGCCCGACACCAGACTCGATCCCAGGACCCTGTGATCATGGACCTGAGCCGAAGGCAGACGCTGAACCGGCTGAGCCCCCCAGGCACCCCCACCCCAAACTTTTAATAATAATTGGTGATCATTGCCTAGATCCATCATTTCAAAAAGGAGTGCAAAATAGTGATTTTTCTGTTTCCACCTTTTTTTTTTTGCATTTATTGGCTGTGGTTTTTCTATAAATTATTTTATTTCATCGTTGATTCCAATAGCCTGAAATACAAGGCACCTGGATCCTTCCCTTAAAAAAAAAATCAGCTTTCGGAATAATGAGATCATACTCTAACAACGTCCAGGGGTGGTCAATGAGGTTTTTGGTTTTTTTTTTTTTTAAGCCACTGCATTTTGGGGTAGGCTTATTATGCAACAATAGGTGTCAAAACAATGAGTCACAAAAGATCAGCTTGTAGCAATGAGGTTTCAAAAAACCTGTTATCATTATGAACTCATGGACGTTTATATATTCCCTGTATTTCATTCTTTGTAGTCAATATTTTTCTTTTTTTTTGTTTTTAAAGATTTTATTTGTTTATTTGAGATAGAGAGCACAAGCGGGGGGCAGAGGGAACGGGAGAAGCAGACTCCCCCTGAGCAAGGAGACCGACGCAGGACTCAGTCCCAGGACCCCAGGACATGACCTGAGCCAAAGGCAGACTGTCAACCAAAGGAGCCAGCCAGGCGCCCCTGCATTTATTTTTCTGTAATTTCCCCATATTTCTACTGGGTTGTTAGAATAGGATTTGAATTTCTTTTCAATATTTAGAAAATGTGTATATATTAGAGATATTGGCCCTTTGGGATATTAGTTACGATTTTGTCCCATTTTTTAATTTAACTTTTGGCATTGTTGATGGTGTTTTGGGCAGGCATTTGATTTTTTAAAAAATTTTAGGTAGACAAATTTATCCATTTTCCTTTATTGATTCCAGGTATAGAATCACAGTTAGGGAAGTCCTCCTCCTATAAAAAAAATTGACCTATACTTTCCTCTAGTGTTTGTATGACTCAGTCTTTTTTACATTTAAATATCTGATCCATTTGGAATTTGCCCTAGTGTAAGGTGTGAGGGTTGAATCCAGTTTTATCTTTACCCACATGGCTATCAGTTATTCCAACGCCATTTGTTTGTATCAAACACTAAGTTTCCATATGCCTTTGGAGTCTATCTTGCATTTTACATTCTCTCCCATTAGTCCTCTGTCTATTTATGTACCAATAGCATAATGTTTTAATTACAGGGGCTCTATAAATGTTTCAATGTACGGGTAGTCCCCCATTGCTATTTTTGTGGGGCATGGGGGAGATTGCTGACTAGTCTTGTATTTATTTTCCAAAATAAATAATAATTGGCTTGTCTGACTCCAGAAAACAAATTAGTAAGTTGGATATTTTTACTGGGATCACATCAGGTTTATAAATTTTAAGTTGGACAAAGTTGGTACCTTTCTGATATTGATTGTTCTCATCCAAAAGATGGCATCTTTTTCCATTTGTTCAAGTTTACTTTTTGCCCTGTAAGAGTGTTTTATGGATTTTCTCACGTCGGTTGCACACAATTCTCATTAAATTTGTGTCTACATTTTGTTTTACTTTGCTTCTGCTATTAAAAATGGCATCTGGGATCTTCTTTTCCATTATTTCTTCCAAGTTACTGTTGTTACTGTTTCTTCTAAGTGGTTATGAAAACTGTTTCTGTATGTTAATTTTTTATCTTGCTACTTTTACAAAATGCTCTTACTATTCATAAGAGGTTTTCATTCATTGTAAGTTTCCTAGAAACATATCATCTGCACGTGTATGTAATCTTCTCTCTTCTTTTTAAATTCTTATGCCTCTAATTGCTTTTTCTTGTATTAAAATAGTGGCCATCCTTGTCTTGTTTCTGATTTTTGCAGTGAGTTCCAAACCAATTATGTGACACTAACTGAGCGTCCTACAATTCAGTTCAGTTCTGACAATAACTGCCCACAGGGGGTCTGCGAAGACCCCGCAGGTGAAGGTTCTCGGTCCCACAAGACTGGCCCCACATCGGACACTGGTTGAAAATCCTGGGTAGTGTTTTTAAGCTATTTGTACTTCTGCCTTGCTGGCTACTAACTGGGGGCTTCTTACAACCTCCTCAGGTTGCTAATTCACTATTTACAGTTACCATTTTATTATAAAGGATACTAAAGAACAGCCAAATGACGAGTACATAGGGCAAGATCTTGAGGGGAAGGACTTGGGCCACAGAGTTTCCATGCCTTCTCCTTACAGAAGCTGAGCCTGCTACCCTCTGAGCCTATCAAGGTGTTCACCAACCGGGGAAGCTCCCTTGTGCTCCAGGATTATTAAATCGTTGTCTTAACTCTATCCCCAGTCCCTCTCCCTTTCCCCAAGGTTGGTATGTGTGTGTGTGTGTTGGGTGGGGGGTTGCTGAAATTTCCAACCCTCTAATAGCATGGTTGGTTCCTCTGGCCTTAGCCCCCGTCCTGAAGCTATCATACCCTCTCCCCATGAATCATTGCCACGAACCATCTTATTAGCATAAACTCAAGTATTGAGTTTACAAAGTATTGAGTTTATAAACTCCACTATCAAGGGGCTCATGAATAACAAGACATTTCTATCACTCAGGAAATTTCAAGGGTTTTTGAAGCTCTGTGCCAGGAACCTGGGACAAAAACCAAATTTATTTTTTATTATATCACAAACAGGAAAGACTCGACTGTTTGTGCATTAATATTGATGCTAAATTTGGGGTCAAGATATATAACGGAAGTATCTCTCAATGTCTGTTTCATTGAGTCATTAACATGTGTGGGCTTTGAATTTGTCAAATGCCTTTTCAGGGTCTGTGGAGGTTATCAGTTCATTTTCTCCTTACATGTATACATTTGATACATTATGTTAACAGATTTCCTCATATTAAATGGTCTTTGTATTCCTGAAATAAACCCCACTTGGTTATGTATTTATTTAAGGTGTTGAGTTATGTTTGCTAATGCCTTACCCTTTTTTATTAATTTACTATCAGTATTATATTTTGTTTCACAAAAAAGAAATCAGAAGTATTTCTTCACCTTCTAGGCTCTAGAATTGTTGAAGACACTCAGATGATCTTTGCTTTAAAGATTTAGTATGAACCCTCTGTGAAGCCGTCTTGGTCTGATACGTTTTTGTTAGGTTTCTGTTTTACAAATTTGTATTTCTACATATTTCTGTCCATTGAGACTTTAAGGCTCTACTGGGTTCAATTTTGGTAAATTATATTTACCTAGAAAGTTATGTTTCATTGAGATTCTCATATTTATTTGCATAAAATTATACAAATTAGTAGGCTAGGTTTTGGTGGCTACATATCCCTTATCATTTAGCTTGTATATTTGTACTTTCTCTCTTCAAGCAAACGTTAGCTAACAGTTTGTATACGTTACTGGTGTTTTCACATACTAAGCCTTCTTACATTTGTGCTACCTTGGTCTGTTTCTGCTTTTTTAATGCACTAATTTTTCACTCTTATCTTAATAATTCCTTTCTTATGCTTTCCTTTGATCTTTTTCTATCAAATGTTTTGTTTAACTTCATTCATTGATACAGGTATCTAGTGCATGAATTTTCCTCTGATGATGATTTTTACTGTAGAACACTTGTTCAGATGTGATGATTTCATTATTAGTAGTAGTATTTCCAAGAATTCTATTTTTTCATTCCCCCCGTCCCCCCCCCCTTTTTTTTTTTTTGCAGGAATCCCTTAAAAGTATGTACATTAAAAAAAAAAAAAAGCCCAGGGGAAGAAACGTGATTATTAGTGCTCTCAGTTTCCAGCATTGTAGGCAGACAGCACTGCTTGTGTTATTAGCATTTTACTGCAGTTTTCCTTATGGTCTGAGATATCCGTATGAACATTCCATGTGCACTTCAAAGTGAGGTATATTCCTTTATGTTGGGATTCAGAGCTTGAGATATTTGTAAGAGTTACCACGTTGATTATGTCCTTAGGTCGGTGCGACTCAAAGTAGCCAGTCTCCTGTGTCACTATGAGCACATAAAAGTTCAGCTGATCCCCCCCACCCCCCGGCTTTGGAAGCGAGACTTTCTCCATGAAGGAAGTGGCACATTGATTGATATTCTGGGGCAAGCTTCCTATCTCTCTGCGTCTGATAACCACAGTTCATGAACTGGCACCTGTCTCTAACCGCATTTTTGGTAGCACTGGGTTAGGTTTCCTAAATCCTTATTTATTTATTTTTGTCCACTTGATTTGTCTTCGACTGAGAGGAATGGGTCACACTTTTCTCTTGTTCATGTGTTGCTAGTTCATCTACATGTCCTGTAGTTTTTACTTTACAAAAGTTGATTCCTGTGTTATGAAGCGGATATATATCTCCATTGTTAATTTAGCCAGTAGCGTTATAAAAAGCCCCTCTTTTTCTTTTGAATGCTTCTTGGTCAGAATTCTAACTTGACAGATAGACATGAGCCTTGCATTTTTTTAAAAAAAGATTTTATTTATTTATTCGACAGAGATAGAGACAGCCAGAGAGAAGGGAACACAAGCAGGGCGAGTGGGAGAGGAAGAAGCAGGCTCCCAGCGGAGGAGCCTGATGTGGGGCTCGANCGAGAAGGGAACACAAGCAGGGCGAGTGGGAGAGGAAGAAGCAGGCTCCCAGCGGAGGAGCCTGACGTGGGGCTCGATCCCATAACACCGGGATCACGCCCTGAGCCGAAGGCAGACGCTTAACCGCTGTGCCACCCAGGCGCCCCAACCCTTGCATTTTTTGTGTTTTGTATTTTGCCTGGTATATATTTGTCTGTCCATCCTTTTATTTTTAAACAGTCTCAGTCTGTTTTCAGTGTTTCTGTATGTACACATGTAACCCTTCAGTACGTAACAGGGTTAGACTTGGCTTAGTTTGACGATCTGAAAATACTTTCATTTAATATGTGAGTTTGACTCATTTATATTGTCGATAAAGACCAACATGTTTTTTTCTTTTTCAATTTAAAATATTTCATTATATGGTTATCTGCTTTTTTCCTCTCTCTCTCGATCTTCAAAAACTATTTCTGTTGCCTAGTTCTGTATTTTGTTCTAATTGCTACTTTCATAATACCTTTGTGAACTACCATTTCCTTCCTTTTTTAGGTAATAGTCCACTGGTCCCTACTTTGAGCGATGTTAAAGTTAGCAAGTCACAACTCCTTCACCTTCTGCTTCCTCTCCCTGACGTCTAGTTAAGGTGATATGTTATTATCCACTCGTAATCACTAGAAGGCAATTGGTGAGTTTATCCTATTTTTCACATATTCTCCCTTTCCCGCTTTTGATATGCACTCAATCTGCATTGTCAGAGCACGTAACAAGTACAAGCCATTATGCCACCCTTACCCTTGACATTTGCTTTTAGTCCTACAGCTAAATAAATTCAGTGTTCACCACCAATCCTTGCGTTGAAGCTTTTCTAGTTATTTCATGGTTGTATGAAGGTCATTCTCTAGTAGATTCCTCAGGAATGATCTCATGGGAACATTTGCTGAGTTTTCACATATTCATAAGAACTTATCTATGGCCTTTATACTTTCTGGTCATTTTAGCTGGATATAAAATGCTTGGCCCATATTTTCTTGAGTATTTTATGGATGTTACTTTATTGTCTTCTGGTATTAAGTGTTTTGGTGGAAAATATTGATGCAAAACTGATATCCTTTTACTTATAAGTAATTCAGTCTTCTTGTCTCACTCAGGTCATTCTTCTCCCCAGGATAGCCCACATATGATGACTTGTTGGGACGGGAATACAAGGGCCTGGTCCCCTCACTCCATCTAGAGACAACTCTGAAGGGTCATTTCACCTTTAGAGCACTTTGTGGGGCCAACCGAGGCCTTGTTGGGATTTTATCACAGTCCAACTTTTCCCTCGAACTAATACAATAATGTTAATAATAGGAAAGCCCATACCTGCTTTTCCCCTTTCCCTGTACAGATATTGGCACCAAGAGTACAGTCTAACAGATATCTTAATATCTCTGTTTCAGATTGTGCTTCTCAAGGACCTTAACCCACAGTACCTTTCATGAGGGCTAAGGCAGAAACTCAAAACAGCCCCTCATCACACCTCCAACCGACTCTGCTCTCTTGCTCTAATGCAGCCTGTGTTTGCTCTTTCTTAGAGATGGAAAGCAAATGTGTGACTTCAGTAAACCCCTTGCTTAAAAGCCCCACCCCCCAACTTTGTTTAGAATCCATCTTGGTGGGGTTTCTCTTCTTGTTCTTAAAAAAAAAAAAGGAATTGGGGTAACAGGAGCATGTGGGTGACTCAGTCAGTTAAGCAACTGACTCTTGATTTCAGTTCAGGTCTTGATCTCAGGCCTGCTTAAGATTCTCTCTCTCCTTCTGCTCCCTTCACCCCACTCTCTCTGTCTCTGTCTAAAACTAATAAAAAAAGGAATAAATCTAGACTCCAGTATCTAAAACAAGGTAAGAGTTGAGATAGGATTTCAAAAGGTGCCAGAGGGGTGCCTGGATGGCTCAGTTGGTTAAGTGTCTGCCTTCAGCAGCTTCGGTCGTGATTCCAGGGTCCTGGGATCGAGCCCCACATCGGGCTCCCTGCTCAGCAGGGAGTCTGCTTCTCCCTCTGCCACTCCCCTTGCTTGTGCTTGCTCTCTCTCTCTCTGTCAAATAAATAATTAAAATATTAAAAAAAAAAAGGTGCCACCATTGTGAGCACGAGAAGAATAGGGAAAGATGCCAGAGCCCCACCTCCACTGGTGTGACAGCATTTGTGCATTTGTGCCCTCAGGGCTTGGCTGCACTTCAGACCCTCCTTTCTGCCACCAGCCCCCATCACCCTATCGTCCCCATTGCCCCATTGCCAAAACCAGCTCTAGGTCTTAGGACCGTTTGGGTAATTTAAAAATCTTTCCTTCAAGCAGAGGACGGGAGTGGTATGAATAAATCTGGATAGTGCTTGGCAATGGCTTCAATAGAAAAAAAAGAAAGTAAGACCCTTTTGGGGCGCCTGGGGGCTCAGTCAGTTAAGTGTTTGCGTTCAGCTCAGGTCATGATCCCCGGGTTCTGGGATCGAGCCTCTGCTGGGCCCCTGCTCAGCGGGGAGTCTGCTTCTCCCTCTGCCTCTGCCTGCTCGCTTTCTCTCACTCAAATAGTAAAATCTTTTAAAAAATTAAAAATAAAAATAAAAAAGAGAAAGTAAGAGCCTTTTGATCAATATCAGTCTCCAAATGTGATTTCAATTTCCATCCTATTTGTATAATATGAAACCAAAGTAGTCTTGTTTACAGAGGGAGCATTCCCCTCTATATTTTGGCAGACTCTGGAATGAGATATGCTATCTGAAGTTGTTACCCCCATTTTCTTTTTCTATTTTTTTTAAGATTTATGTATTTATTTGAGAGAGAGAGAGAGCATGAGTACACAGGTGCGTGGGAGGAGGGGCAGAGGGAGAGAATCTCAAGCAGACTCCCCACTGAGCACGGAGCCCAACGCGGGGCTTGATCCCAAAACCAATGAGACCATGACCCGAGCTGAAACCAGGAGTTGGCCCCTCAACTGGCTGAGCCACCCACATGCTCCTGTTACTCCCGTTTTCAAATTCTCTGTTTCACTTTTACACAAAACAGATTTTGAGGGACAGTGATGATCGCTGCCTTCCCTGATCCTGACTTTAATGGCAGTGCATTTAACCATTTAATATGATGTTCGCTCTTGGTTTCTGAGCAAAGGAAAATCTTTATCGTGGTTAGGGAATGTCTGGCACCTCTTGTTTCATTCAGTGTTTCTTCCAGAAATGGTTCTTGAATTTTCTCAGATGCTATATAATTGTATAACTTTCAATTTGATTTTATTAATGTGATTAATTAGGTTGATGGATTTCCTAATTTTGTTGTATCCTTAAGGGCCTGAAATAAATTCTATTTTTTAGGTTTATTCTTAGGTGGTTAATAGTTTTTGTTGCTATTGTGGATGTAATCTTATTTGCTGTTACAGTTTCTAATTGGTTATTGCAGGTGTGTAGGAAGGCTATTGATTTTTGCACTTTGATCTTGTATGTGGTCACCTTGCTAAATTCTCTTACTCGTTCTAATAGTGCGTCAATTGATTTTTCTAGGCTTTTCTACATAAGCGGTAGTGTCATCTGCAAATAATCACAATTTGCCTCTTTCTTTTCTAATGTTTATACCTCTTACTGCTTTCCTTCGATTTTTGAATTGGAGAGAACACCTGAAACCATTTTGAATAGTAATGGTGATAAAGGTCATTCTTGTCTTACTCCTGACTTCAATTGGAATGTGTCTATTGTTTCACCAGGGAGTGTGGCATTTGCTCTGAGTTCTGTTGTTGTTGGTTTTGTTTTGTTTTTAAAGTCTTTATTTTTAGAGACAGTGAGAGAGCAAGTGGGAAAATGGGAGGGAGGGACAGAAGGAGGGGGAGAGAGAGAATCCCAAGCAGACTCCACACTGAGCGTGGAGCCAGACACAGGGCCTCATCTCACGACCCCCGAGATCACGACCTAGCCACAAACCAAGACCCAGATGTTTAACTGAATGAGCCACCCAGTCAGGTTTTTATCTGTAGGTTTTTATCATTGCTTCATTAAGAACAAATAGTGTATCAAATTAAGGCTGTTCTTTTCCTAGTTTGCTAGGAGACTTTTTTTCTTTGAGATCATTCATGGATATTGAATTTATTAAGACAGTCATATTTAAAAATTTAAAATTATTAATATAAAAATATATATATATACATACTGAAAGAGGGAGAGGGAGTGAGCATGCTCATTGAATCTAAGATGCTGTGATTCTGGCACATTCTTTTTTCTTTTTTTTTTTAAGATTTATTTGTTTATTTTAGAGAGAGAGCAAGCACAGGCGGAGGGGCAGAGGGAAAGAGAGAGAGAACCTTAAGCAGGCTCCATGCCCAGTGCAGCCTGAGGCCAGGCTCAATTTCAAGTCCTGAGATCATGACCTGAGCCGAAATCAAGACTCGGACACTTAACTGACTAAGCCATCCAGGCGCCCCTAAATTATAAGGCAAACTCCAACACCTGATTTTTAAGTCTTCCTCCCATTCTGTAACCCCCATATCCTTCAGGATTTCAGCCATCATCTGTACGTCTTTCAGCATGCTCTTGGGAGAAGCCGTCTCACCAGACTCCATGACACCCAGTGATCAGACTTCTTGAGCTGAATCACCCATGTGAATGTACTTCAGTCCTGGTCTTAATGCAAGTTCTTTGCCTGGCATGGTTTTTCCAACCTTGGTGTAGCTTGCCTGTCCCAGCCTCTGGCTCTGCCCCACCGTGTGCCCTGACTGGTGATGTTCAGCCTTTTCTTATTTCCTTAAATTGTTTATATAAGGTGAGAATTATGTATTCTTCAAAGGGTTCCTTGCTTAGGTTCTGATATTGTGCTATTTTCATAATTTGAATTGAGAAAAATTTCAATTTCTTGTATGCTCTAAAGCCAACTGAATAAATGAGGAATATTCTGTTCCTTGAAGGTCAACTAGAACTTATCTCTTTGCAATTTTCAGCCTCTTACCTTTTAAAATTGTAGCTCAATAACAGTATTTTTAGTTTCTCTATGTTATGGCTCTATTTGGTTTCCTAATTCTTCTTGGAACAATTTTGGCTGCTTGTTTTTATGAGAAAACATAACTAAAAATTATGCCTTTAACTGATAAAGATGATATCAGAACAGTCATGAATTTGGTATTTATTTTTGGGCAGTGAAAACCCAGCTAATATCAAAGGCAGCCCGGGGCCTGCTGCTAATAGATTATCACCTGCAATCGATTATCACCTGAATGAAAGCTGCACTGAAGGCAAATCTTCGGGAACCAAATGGCCTCTGCCACAGAGCAGCACGGGAGCACAGGCCTTTGGGAGCTGCTGCCAAGAGCAGTTTCTTTCTGGACAAAGAAAAAGAATGTGGAGCTCAATATCCTGAAATTTTGGCTCAAGACAAGTCCCAAACCATTGACTTTCTATGTCTATGATAAAAATAACTTATAATCATGGGGTTGATTATAATTGAAAATCAAATCTAAAGTGTGATACTGAGAGTTGTTCTAGTACCATATCAGGTGAAACGACAGTCTTGCCAGGTCTCTTAGGTGAATGTTGGAGCACTGGTTAGAAAGAAAGCACTCAGATGACTGGGAGCACCCATAATTCTACCCCCTTGAATCTCCCTTGCTGGAGGAAGTTCCTCTTTCTTCCTGTTGAGGTTAACGAGTGACTCCTGACTATCCTTGTCAGCAGGAGGGAATAGTGACACAGTTCGTGCAAGCCTCAAATCAAGACTGTGCCGGGGGACGCCTGGTGGTGTGGCCTGTGAAGCGTCCAGTTCTTGGTCTTCAGCTCACGTGGTGATCTCAGGGTCGTGAGGTCGAGCCTGGCATCAGGCTCCACACTCAGTGTGGAGTCAGCTTGAGATTCCCTCTTCCTCTCTCTCTGCCCCTCCCCCTGTACTCTCAATCTCCCTCTCAAATAAATTAATAAATCTTAAAAAAAAAAAAAAAGAATGTGCCAGGATCACAGCATCTTAGATTCAATGAAATAAAGTAAACCCCGTGAAAATACACTGCAGGGATGTTTCTGGAGGCAACACATTTCTTAAGTACATGTTGCTTCACCTTATAACCTCCTAACATACAAAAGGGGCAGAATACCATTTCATTGGTTCACATTAAAAAATAATTGAAGTAGGGACGCCTGGGTGGCGCAGTCGTTAGGCGGCTGCCTTCAGCTCAGGGTGTGATCCTGGCGTTATGGAATCGAGCCCTGCATTAGGCTCCTCCACTGGGAGCCTGCTCCTTCCTCTCCCACTCCCCCTGCTTGTGTTCCCTCTCTTGCTGGCTGTCTCTCTGTCACATAAATAAATAAAATCTTAAAAAAAATAATTGAAGTAAAATTCACATAAGAGTAACCATTTTAACGTGAATAATTCAGTGGCATTTAGTACATTCACAATGGTTTTTTTCTTCACATTTTGACATCTCTGATATGAGAATTCATCTTATAATTAATGGTATATTATGGCTTAATTGATAGTGTTTTAAAAAATTCTTCGTAGTGGAATATAAATGAAGGTGTGCTTTTCAGTTGATGGTGACTTAGATTGGTGGAAATATGGCACTTGGTGGTTTTCTTGGAGTTTTGAAGAGCATACATCCTATTGGGGTGTCTTGCACCCCACTCATTTACTGAGTGACCTGAAAAGCTGTCAGCTTTGAGAGGAATCCAGAACAAAGGAAAACTGCCCAGTTGGTCGAGGCTGCCATGTAAATAGGCCACTTGGTCTCCATGACCCACCAGCTCCAATCACGTTGATGTCCCATATGCTGATGGAGTCTATAGCAAGCCCGGGAGGAACACTGCAGAAGAGGCCCCTGGGATTTATGAAGGAAGCTGGGCCTTGTTTGGTAAATAATTGATCTCCCTTTGAGAAACAGCTTTATCTTAGGCGGGGCCCTGAGAGAGACAGAATGCTTGTCTATGGGCCAACCAGGTGACCTTGCAAACTGAACTGCTCAACACAGCCTGCAAACTATTTGGTCCACTGCAAAGCCCGTAGTGTTCACTAGCATTCATCATCAAGGAGAAAGGATACAAATGAGGCCAGGCTTAAGCTTGTTCTTTCTTGCTACCCATCCAACATCTATGGTCTCAGAGGCAGAGATTGTCCAAAGGGACAAAAAAGACTGAAACTCAAATATGTATAACAGGTGCACTTAAAATGNGGAGAAAGGATACAAATGAGGCCAGGCTTAAGCTTGTTCTTTCTTGCTACCCATCCAACATCTATGGTCTCAAGAGGCAGAGATTGTCCAAAGGGACAAAAAAGACTGAAACTCAAATATGTACAACAGGTGCACTTAAAATATAAACCTACCAAAAAGATGAAAGAAAATGGAAGGAGAAAGATGTATCATGCAAACAACAAGCTTGCAAAGGCTGGAGTGGCCATCATATCAACTAAAGTATACTTCAAGACAAAGACTATTCCCAGAGATAAAGACAGGTATTTAATAATAATAAATGGGTCAATTCACCAGGAAGATAACAACAGTTATAATAATAACAGAGCTTCAAAGTATACGGAACAAAAATGGACAGAATTAAAGGAAGAAACAGATGATTCCACAATCACAGTTAGAGATTTTAAACTCTCCTCAGCAATTGATACAATATACCAAAAAAAAAATCAATAAAGGAGATTCTATGATTAATACTGCCAATCATATTGACCTAACTGGTATTTATAGAACTCTATACTAATCTGTGGGACACACATTTTTTTCAAGTATACATGGTATGTTCACCCATGGACCATATGCTGGGCCATCAAACAAATCTCAGTAAATTTAAAAGGACTGACTTTATATAGAACATGTTCTCAGGCCACAGTGGAGTTAAATTAGATATCAATGATCATAAGATACCTAGAAAGCTCTCAAATATTTAGAAATACAGTAAGCCGCATAGTTCTAACAACTATGGATCAAAGCAGAAATCACAGGGAAATTAGAATGATAATGAAAATGTAACATAATTTGCAGGATGCAGGTAACACAGTGATTATGGTGAAACTTAGAGCATTAAGTATAACGGAAAAGAAGAAAGGTCTACGTACTGCTAACATTTTAGCATGGGATGCTGACTTGCATCCCCACCTTGATGGCTCAGGGGATGGGATAATTCTCAGTTCATGTCCGGCAGTTCCAGTCTCCTACTTAGTGTCTCCTGGTCAGGCATTCAGTGTCTACTGGACCGGGTTGTGAGCCAGAAACTGCGTTTCAAGTGATGGCGGCTTGTTTGCAGGTGGGATCACAGCCTTACTTTGGAATCCTGGGTGCCCGTGCTGTGATTCTCCCCTTGGGATTGCCTGAACGTATATATAAGATCCTGTCACAAGATACTTCCCAGGCCATTGGGTCTGTTGGATAATCACCAAATTGCCAACACAGCTTGCACTGCAACCTGGACCTACTGGAGAACCCCTTTTTGAGCCAGGCCCCTCTCTGACCTTACAGGTTACCCGGTAAATGGGTCAGAGCAGCAGGCCCGGATGTTGAGCATGTGGCCTCCAACCCCAAAGAGGACCACCGAGCTTCGTAATACTTTCTATGAGGTGGGTGGTACAAGGTGCGATGTCTTGTCCTGACTTTGATTTTTATTTATTTGGTTAATTTAGAAAAGCAAAAGAATTGACTTGCAAAGAAGTTTTATAAGTGACTCCAGACTTTAGAAGGACTGGCTTGCCAAATATGAATATGTATTTAAAAGAAAAATGTCTCAGTTGGAGCTGTTCTAACAGAACTCCTACAGACTGGGTGGCTTAAACAATAGAAACTTATTTGATCACAGTTCTGGCAGCTGAGAAGTCTGCTCTGCAAAGAAAAAAAAGAAAAAGAAGCCGAATGGCACAAGACAGTCCAGAGGTGAGGGTGGGGTGAGGGAAGGAGCCCGGAATCCACTCTGAAAAGCTGGTAACTATGGGTAGTACACTGGCAGGGAAGGAGAAGGGAAATGCATGCAAGAGAGAGAATTCCAGAAACGCTGAAATGCGAGGGTAGAGAGCCCCTGAGAGACCCTGGAGTAGTGGAGGTGAGGGCACCAACAGCAATCCTTTCCTTTGTGGTGGATGGGGGAGGAGTGCCCCCTGGGCTGCCCGTCTGTAGACTCACTGCTGGGGCCTGGGGGCTGCCCAGAGAGCCCCGCAAGAAGGCCTTGCTTCACTCTCAGACTGGGGGCTGCTGGCGTGGCTGGCGTCCTTCAGTCATTCCTGGAAGAGGTCTTCATCGCTCTTGATCACAAAACCGATCTGGCCCACACAAGCCTCCTCAGAGTCCCTGTCCTCCAGCTTCTCGCCCCCGACTTCCTGATCGCAGCCAGCTCCCCGAGGGCATTCCCCCCAGGGGATCCGCCTGGAAGTCTCAGGGCCTTGCAGACAGGCCATCCTGATCAGCAGCTCCCGCTCCGTCTACTTGTTCCTGATTGAGGAATAACTGTTCCCGCTGAAGGCAGGGATCACATTGTCTTTGCTGCTGTATACGCAGGGCTAGCGCAGGGCCTGGAATAGAGCGCCACGCTTCCTCTTTTTTTTTTTTTTAATTTTTTTTATTTATTTAAGTAATCTTTACACCCAACCTGGGGCTCGAACCCATGACCCGGAGATCATAAGTCGCATGCTTCTCTGACTGGGCCAGCCAGGCTCCCCGAGTGCCACAGTTCTAAGTAGCTCCCAGTAAGCGCTAAACAACTTGTTGAATGAACCAATGATCAAAACCGGATCAGTTGACATTCTCATCAACAGGGTAGGCTGGTGACTAGTGCAGGAGTACTCTTGTCAAGAATAGGTATCACAATGATTATTTTACGGTTTTTACCTACCTGAGAAGGCAAACACTGGTATCTCATTATAGTTTTCAATTTTTCATTTCTTTGTATACCAGTGATGCTGCATGTTTACCTGTCCATGTACTGGCTGCAGCACTTTCTGTGGGGCTTTCCTTACCATGTTCTTTGCCCAATTTAAAAGGTGGGAAATTTTAAAAAGGGGGAAAATTACCCTCATTAGTTGGAAAATGCCGCTGCTAAGGAGCGCGTAGTCTCGGTGAGGAGGTGGGGGGGGAGGGCAAAGGGAGAAAAAGAAAGGAAGGAGAGAGCCAGGCCCGGCCCTTGGGAGCCCCAGTCTACTATTTCTGGGCCCAGATGTGAATAGACAAGCTGAGGAGGGATGCGCTTCTGGGTCCCTTTTAAATGCTGTTTCCTAGATCCACATCCAATCAGTTCCGAATTCCAGGGGATGTTGCCACTGCCTCGCACCTGGTTCTGCCTCCAGATCCGCCCCCCCCGCCCCCGCAGGCCATCATGCCCACTCCCACATGCCCTACGGTGGTTTCATACTGCTCTGCAGCCCCAGAGTGTCCGGGCCTGAAGTCCCTGTCCCTGGCTCTGCAATAGGTCACTGCCATGAGAGAGTCTCTCCAGAAGTGATGCTGTGCTCCCGACCAAGGATGTGCTGGGTGAGTATCGCAGAGCATGCCCCTCTCCGTTCTCACAGTGGGACCTGTTGCCACCTGCAGTCTGGTCGAGGAAGTGTGGGCAGTGGCTCCTCAGATGGGTTGAGAGAGGCATCCTTCTCTTGTCCCCTTTTCCCAATCCCTGGACTCCGTTTCCCCAAGGGATGAGAAGCTCTGGACCAGTCGTCTGGGGGAATTTCCCAATGACAGCGGCTACAGTGGCACTCCAAGGATGAGGACAGAATCTAGACTGTGGCCAAGAAAGGAAAACATCTAATTGCTCACAGGGTAAAACCCAAACTCCTTACTCCTGTACTTACCTCTGATCGCAAGTCTTCCTATTCTCGCCCTCCTCACTCACCACCCACCACACTGGCCTTTTTCCTTTATGTGCCTTTAATATATAGAGTTCCTTCCATGTTAGGGATTTTGTAGTTGTTTTTCCTCCTGTCTGAAACACTCCTTCCTCAGGTATGCTGTGGCTGCTTCCATCACTTAAGCCTCAGCTCAGATTTCAGGGAAGGTTTCCCTGACCATACTACATAAAATAGTCCCCCAGCCTATTACCCTATTTTATTTTTTTCACAGCTCTTGTCACCATCAAAACTTACACTATTTTATTGTTTATATGCTCAGAGCTTCTCTTCTTCCACTAGATATAAGCTCCACCAAGGGGCATTTGTATTTCATTCACCCACTGCATCCCCAGAGCCTAGAACAATGCTTGATATATACATACTTTTATGTACAACGATCCTCATAGAAATAAATCTATCAGGGGAGGGGCGCCTGGGTAGCTCCGTTGATTAAGCGTCGGACTCTTGATTTCGGCTCAGGTCATGATCTCAGGGGCATGAGACTGAGCCAGCGTTGGGCTCTGCACTGGGCATGGAGCCTGCCTAAGATTCTCTCTCTCCCTCTGCTCCCCTGCACATCCCCACTCATATGTGCTCTCTCTCTCAAAAAGACAAAACAATAAATTAAAACAAGCTCTCTGGGGAGACATGTATTAAACAAATAATTACACAACTAACTACAGGTAGAGTCAAGCGTCGGAGGCAGGAATGCAGCACTCTTACCCATTGCTTTGTCCACTTCTGGCTCCAAGGACTATTCCCTTACCCTGTGGGCAGTTTCTGCACGAGACCCTGGCTTTGCCTAGAAACCGTTTAGAGCCCAGAGGACTCACCCAGAAATCAGGTCTCTGGAAAAGGGCAAGGTTTCTACCTCCAGGCCCAGTTCTCCAAAGCTTTGGGGTGTAGGTAGGCCTGCAGCTGCAGCTGCTGTGTCCTTGTCCCCTCCAAGCCAGAATAGGCAGCAGCATTTTTTTTTTAAGATTTTATTTATTTATTTGACAGAGAGAGAGAGACAGCGAGAGAGGGAACACAAGCAGGGGGAGTGGGAGAGGAAGAAGCAGGCTCCTAGTGGAGCAGGGAGTCCATTGTGGGGCTCCACCCCAGGATCCTCGGATCACACCCTGAGCCTAAGCAGACACTTAACGACTGAGCCACCCAGGGGCCCCAGGCTGCATCACTGATAGCTAACTTGTGCAGGCTGTGTGCTCCTCCCCGATTGGTTCTTCTGCAGGCTGGCTTGGGGTCTGGTTTCCTTAATGCTTTAACAAGCCCTGGCCCCATGCTCAATGGCTACGTGTCTTCCATGCTTGCAGGCTGGTATGCAGAGACTGAAGTTGAGAGCTGCTTTTCCTGTCCCTTCTGCCTTTCCTCAGGACCTCCTGTTATAGACGTCGCTCTCTCCAGGGAGATTAGTAAATTTCTTCCTTTAAGAGAGACTTCTAGCTGCTTCCTGCCTGGGGCTGTGTTCTTGGGCCTCTTTGTAACCCACACTAGTGCAGTTAGCTCTGAGACTAGTTTAGCTCCAGGAAGCTGGCTCCAGGAAAGCCCCATGGGAGGGGAGCTCCATCAGAGAAGGTGCAAGTGAAGCCCCAGACCTCACTCCATCCCGGCAGCCATCCTGGGATGCTCCGCCTTGACTAGTTTAGCTCTTCATCTCTGACGCTTAGCACAGTGCCTGGTACACACTTAGCATTTAATGAACAGGGGCCATTAATACCACTGATTCATTTAATAAAAAAGTAAACGTTCCAGGCAATTTGCTAATGTTTTGCATGGATTATCGGTACTTCATTTAAGCAGGTGTCATTACAATTTCCCTTTTACAAATGAAACGGGTTCAGAGGAATTAAGAGACTTCCAAGGTCACAAAGCTCTGCGCTGTTTTTATTGCCCGAGATGCAACAGAGCAACGTAGAGCGGAAAATGCCAGAAAGCACTCAGCACCCGAACACTTGCGAGCCCGTGGGAGCCAAGGCCGGCGACAGGTTCACCACAGTCAGCCGCTTTCTCACTGGGTTGCCAGCCGGCTCCATTTCCGCTTAGCACAGACCGGAAGTGTTCCTGCCGGCCGCGTTTCGAGTGAGCACGACCGGAAGTTTCTGTCCGCGGCTTTGCGGGGATAGGGGAGCGGTGGCCCTGGCAGTCGGGGAATCCAGGTGCGGAGGCTCTGGGGCTTAGGAGGCAGACCGGGCCGTTGGGGAGACACAAACGGCGGGACACAGGCGGAACCCCGACCCGACTGGGCTGTCGTCCTCCTGGCGGCCCGCCCCTTCACTCCGCCTCACTTGGGGCTGAAGTGGCTCCGCCCCCTGGCCTGAGCCTGGTCCCTTCTCAGGCACTGACCCTTGACCTCGGGGCGCTCCCCCGTCAGGCGCGATGGCTACAGGCGCGGATGTGCGGGACATTCTAGAACTCGGAGGTCCAGAGGGGGATGCAGCTTCCGGGACCATCAGCAAGAAGGACATCATCAACCCGGACAAGGTAGCAGGGGCGCCTTGGGTACTGGGAGTGAAGTGGTGGGGAGCAGAGACAACGGGAGAGAGATGGGGGAGACGGGTGGGGGGTGGAGTGCTGCGCTCCTACGGAGATGGGCGGAAAGGTGTGACATAACGGGACAGAGAACATGTGTTACCTTGATGGGATTGGGATGGAAGTGGTGGGACACCCATAGGAAATGGTGGGGACCAAGAGAGTGTGACACTCATAGGAGATGGGAGCACCAAAAGAGTGAGACACTTGTAGGATATGGGGGGGGCGGGGTGGCACCAAGTCGGTGTGACATCCTGAGAAACGGTGGAAAAGTATCTTCTACTCTGACAGGTCGGGGCTCTACACAGGTGAGGTGGGGTTGGGGAGGGGAATGACCTGCTCCACCTAGGAGTGCCCCTGTGAGTGGGCCTTCGCAGTGTGTCGTTATGTGTCAAGTGTGTATGTGTGTCATTGTACCTGTAGGTGCTGTTTTGTTCAGGGATTGAGCTGGGCTAGAGAATTTTCAGGGAAAGGAGTTTAGGCTGTGGTTCCTATCCTGTGGTTTCCCTTCGCAGAAAAAGTCCAAGAAGTCCTCTGAGACACTGACCTTCAAGAGGCCTGAGGGCATGCACCGAGAGGTCTATGCACTGCTCTACTCTGACAAGAAGCAAGTATTAGGATCCCAAACCCCCCAGGTTCTGGTTCCTGACCAGTCTGCATGCCCTCTGTCCTGGTTTTCTCTGCCAGTTCTGTCCCTGCCGCCCTCCCCAGTCTGGGCTCCTGCTTTCTTAGTAGGATGCAGGGGGAGCTCAGACTTCTCATTCCAGGATATGACTTCCTTGCTCTAGGGTAGATCAGCCTGGTCCCAAAGGCTCTCTGCACACCTCTGGCTCTAACCTCTCATCTCTCCAAACCCTGCTCCCAGGGATGCACCCCCACTGCTACCCAGTGACACTGGTCAAGGCTACCGCACAGTGAAAGCCAAGTTGGGCTCTAAGAAGGTGCGGCCCTGGAAGTGGATGCCATTCACCAACCCAGCCCGCAAAGATGGAGCTATGTTCTTCCACTGGCGACGGGCAGCTGAGGAGGGCAAGGACTACCCCTTCGCCAGGTTCAATAAGGTGAGCTGTCACCATTTGGACATAAGCCAAGGTTGCTCAGCCACTCTGAGCTACTCCTGGGAGCTCTCAGCCTCCTGGAGTTGGCTCCAGAGTCAGTCTTTGTATCAACCATGGTTATCCCTTCAGTCCACATGGCAGATACCTGCAGGGTGAGATTTCATGGGTCTCTTCCAGCCATGGGATTCTGTCCTTTCCTGGATCTGGTCTGTTTTTTGGTGGCTTCTCTTGGCCCTTCAAATGTTGCTGTTCCTCAGAGCTGTGTCCTTGTCTCTCTGTACTTTCTCCCTAGTGTGTCTCATTTTCTCTATGGCTTCAGTTGCCTGCTGTATGCTAGTGACCCCACTTAATATCTCCAGTCCAGAGCCACATCCAATCATTTACTTGATGTCTGTCCGTGAAGGCCCCACAAGTACTTCAAGTAGGTACCCTTGAGCAGAACTCATCCATTCCCTCTCTTCCTCACCCATATCAGTGAATGGCACCACTGTCCACCCAGCTACCCAAACCAGAAACTTGGGATTCATCCTTGACTTAACTTCTCCTGTAGTCTCCAATTATTTCAGTCAACAATAGGACAAAGAAGGTAGGAAAAGATAGAAAACAAACATGTAAGCAAATAAATTGGATTCTTTCAGATAAGAGCCATCTGTAAAATGAAACTAGGATATGAGTGGAATATGAAATGAGTTTTGAAGAGTGAACTTGTAGGCATAGGGGAGGCCTAATTTAGATAATGTGGTTAGGGTGGGCCTCTCTGAGAAGGTGGCGTTTGAACTAAATCTCAGTGATACATCTAATCATTGAGTCCCACTGATTCTGTTTCTGTAATAAACCACGTCTGCCTTTGTTCTTCGTTCCCCGTGCTGGCACCCTAGTCCAAGCTGAATCATCTCTGGTCTAGATTACTGAGGCTCAGATAGAGCAGGGCCTTATCCACGCTTCCCCAGCCGGTGAGAGGCAGAGCTGGGCTAGGCTAGGATTTCCTAGGCTGTTATTCAAGCCAATATATGATACGGTGTCACAGTCCCTGCAGCCTGGAGCAGCCTAGTCTTGGAGGCTGAAAACACAGGCCTGATTCCAGGACTTCCAAGTCCTGACTTTCTCCCCCTCAGTCCAGTGTAGCCAACTGTACCTGCACAGCTCTGCCTGGATGGCTCACAGGCTTTGTGGACGGAGCACGTCCGGCTGTGACCCACCATTCTTCTCCAGCCTGGAGAGACCTGGTTTTCCTCCATCTCACCACTATCCTCAGGCCCCCTCAGGTCCATTGGAGGGAGAGGCTGGAGGTGTAGGGTTGAGAAGGGACAACCAAGAGGTGAGGTGTTGAGGTGATGGGAGGGAAGATTGGATGCCACAATTTGAGGAAGATGAAAGAATGTTCATTTTGTATTTGGTAAATGCTGCTTCGTGCCAAGGCAAGCCCTAGGCATTGAGAACACAAAAATGCACCAGAAACAATATCTGCCCGCAAGAAACTCTCCATATTGTTGGGGAGGGAGTGGGGAGAGGCACAGGCAATTACGGTTTGGTAGGATACATGCTGTTTTGGGAGGACCTGAAGGCCGTGGGAGCTTCTGGAGCAGTTAGAGCTGGAGTTGGCATCCTAAAGGATGTCACCAGGCGATGTCAGCCAAGGAGTATGGTGACTTTTTCAGGCAGAGGGGTGAGCAGGAGCAAAGGCATAGATAGAAAACCAGTCACATGTGTGGTATGCTGCAGGCGTTTCCCTATTGATGGAGCCTAAAGCCCGGGGTAGGACGTGGTGGAAGATACGGCCTGAGAGGAATCTGGGCTTGGCCCTGATATCTTTGGGTAGTGACTGACAGATTTTTATTTATTTTTTCTTTAATTTTTTAATTTTTTAAAAAGATTTTATTTATTTATTTGACAGAGAGCCAGCGAGAGAGGGAACACAAGCAGGGGGAGTGGGAGAGGAAGAAGCAGGCTCATAGCGATAGAGCCTGATGTGGGGCTCTATCCCATAACGCCGGGATCACGCCCTGAGCCTGAGCCGAAGGCAGACACTTAACCGCTGTGCCACCCAGGCGCCCCTGAGAGATTTTTAAATAGAGTACTGTCAGGATCCCATTCGAGTCGTAGAAAGATCATGGTGAGCACAGGTGGAGAATGAAGTCGGAATAAGATGAACTAATGGTCCTTGCTCCAGTACTGCTTGCTCTGGGGCCCCACTCTCAGTCTGTGGCTCCCCAGCTGCTCTCTTGCTCAAGCCCGAGACACGGGGTCACCTGTGACGGCGTCTTTCTTCACCTTCACGTCCAAGTCCCAAGTCCTGTGGTTTTAACCAAAGTTACGTCTGTGCCCTGTTGTCTGCCTTCTACTGCTACTGTTTTAGTTCAGGCCTCTTCACTTCTCAGCTGGATTGTTTCCAAAACCTGCCAGCCGGCCTCCCAGGCTCTTGTTTCAGCCTGTCTGTCCTTACTGCTGCCGGGGTGTCTTTACAAAACAGAATCATGATCACTTCACTCTCTTCTTTCAAAGTAACCTTACTGTCCCGTCACTTTTCCCCTGACTGATCCTTGTCCCCGGGCTGGATCAGGTGTCACTCATTATACCCTTAGGTGTACCTGTGGCATCAAACTCGCCACATTGGACTATATTATTTTTTCAGCTGGACTGTGAGCTCTGAGAAGGTAAGACCACTGTCTGTCTCATTCAGCACTGTGTTCCCAGCATAGGTCGGCAGGCCCAGGATAAATATTTGTTGAATGAATGAGTGTCTCCCTCACTTGCCTGTGAGCTCCTTGAGAGCAGAACTGGCTATACAGTTCCTGAGCTTTTTTTTTTTTTTTTTAATTAAATGCAATTGAAATACATGGGAAACCAAGAGACTTCCCAGAGAAGCTAATGCCTGAAAGAGATCAAAAGGATGAGGAGTTATCTATGTAGGAAGGAATGTGGAAGTGGGAATGCACTTTAGGCAAGAACAACAAAGGCTGAGGGGGAGAGCCTAGTATGTTCCCGACACTGCTAGTCATTTGTTTGGAACTTTGGGTGCATGAGGGACAGTGGCTGCAGAGAGACTGGGTCATCCACCCCTGTGTTCATTGGTTGAGTCTGTAAATATTCATTGATACTTAGAGTGTGCCTGGCCCTCTGCTGAACCCCAAAGATAGGAAATGAACCAGACAGTCCTTGCTCTTGAGTTTGTGAATTATCTAGAAGGCACTTTTAGTGTAGCGGAGAACTGAGTTTTTTAGTAAGAGATGGTTGGGTGACATGATCAGATATTATTCTAGAACAGTGCTTCTCAAATTATCTGTGATGAAGGACTTTAAAAAAATATTTCCAATCCATCAGAGACTGATAGTAAGGTTACAAGAAAAGACAAAATACAAGTCTGTGTTGTTGTTGTCGTTGTTTTTAAAGATTTACTTATTTGAGAAAGCTCAAGTGAACATGAGCAGGGGGGTGGAGGGGCAGAAGGAGAAGTAGACTCCCCGCTGAGCAGGGAACCCCCCCCAACATGGGGCTCAATCCCGGGACCCCGAGATCACGACCTGAACCACCCAGGCGACCCCCCATGTTTCTTCATATTCAATTCAGTAGCATGTGATTTCTGTGAAATTTCATAAAGGTTTCTTTTTTTTTTTTTTTTAAAGATTTTATTTATTTATCTGACAGAGAGAGACAGCCAATGAGAGAGGGAACACAAGCAGGGGGAGTGGGAGAGGAAGAAGCAGGCTCCCAGCGGAGGAGCCTGATGTGGGGCTCGATCCCAGAACGCCGGGATCACTCCCTGAGCCAAACGCAGACGCTTAACGACTGCGCCACCGAGGCGCCCCTTCATAAAGGTTTCTATAAATGCCTACTCTCACTTGCCATGCTTACGTAGACCACTGGTACCAGTTTGCAAACAGTACTGGTCTGCATGCTGTCCTTTAGGTAGCACTGGTCAGAGAGATCACATCTTGGTTGTGGATAGAGAATTGCTTGGAGGAGGATCAGAGGGAGGCAGAGAGGCTGGTGGGGAGGCTGCTTCTCTGATGCAGGCAGTGGTGGTGGTGGTCTGGACTGCGATGGGGCAGGTGGAGATAGAGATCCTGGAGTGAACGCCACAGCTTTGTGGAAGGGGAGAGGCCAAAGGTAAAGGTAGGAGTTAAAAATGCTTTCTAGTCTTCTGGCTTGGGCACCTGTGTTGGCTAATGGTGATAATGACTGAGAACTGAACTGGAAGAGCTAGAAGTTTGAGGGAGGGTGATGAGCTCAGTACTGAACACACACAGGTATTTCTATTGAAATATAATCAGCATATAATATTCTGTTAGTTTCAGGTGTACAACATGATTCATATTTGTGTATATCGCAAAATGATCACCACAATAAACCTGGTTAACATCTGTCACCTGAACATACTAAGTTTGAGGTGTATGTGGGACCTCCAGTAGGAGAAGTCCAAGAGGCAGCTGGAAATAGGGTCTTGAGAGCAGGGGTAGAGCCAAGATGGTCTTTGATAGAGAAAAGGGACTTCTGTAGTCCAGCCTAACACTGCCGCATTCCTGGGGTCTCTGACTGACTGGCCAGCTGCTGGTGGTGCTTTTTTTCCCCGAGGAAGGTCTGGGGGTTGGGGTGTGGCAGAGGGGAGGCAGGAACTGTGCAGGGGTGCGTGTGCTGGGAGTAGGATTGAGGCCCCTTTTCTGTAGAGAAGAGACCTCGGCCTGCTCTGGGGGAGCTGCAAGTCTCATTGTGACCACTGGGTGGCAGGAGTGCTTCAGACAAAGGTTCTATGGACTTTGGGATCCTGGGCCTTTTCTCCAGTATTTAGCCATCTGCTCTGCTCCAGAGTTAACCTTTGGACTCCATAGAAGCACTTACATGTGAGCCCCTCACCTTAACCCTGGGGACAGGGGCATGCATCCTATTACTGAGGCTCTGGAGCTGAAGGCATGGTGAAGTCGCTCCTGGACTGAATCCAGAGGCGGGCTGTGGTCCTAGAGCCCGCCAGGGTCTTGAGGCCAGCAGTGTGGTTCCTCGCTTGGAAGCCTCATTTCCAGGCTGCCCTGTGCAGGGCCCCAGGCAGAGGGTTTGCTCTGGTCTGGCCTCAGGGTTGGCAGTACACAGGAGGGGCTGCGATCCCAGGGCGCTGGAGCTCGCCGGCCGTGACTTGATGCGGTGTGCCCCACTCTGCCCCTCTGTGCCGGTAGACTGTGCAGGTTCCCGTGTATTCAGAGCAGGAGTACCAGCTGTACCTTCACGACGACGCTTGGACTAAGGCAGAAACGGACCATCTCTTTGACCTCAGCCGCCGCTTTGACTTACGTTTTGTAGTCATCCATGACCGGTACGACCACCAGCAGTTCAAGGTGAGCTGGTGTCATGCATTTGCATGTGTGCCCAACTCCTGCGCCTGGCAGGCCCCTTCCTGTCTTCATGCGAGCCCTTCCCTATGCCTCTGGGCATTCATCCTCCCTTCCCACTGCGGCTTTATCCTCAGAAGCGTTCTGTGGAGGACTTGAAGGAGCGGTACTACCACATCTGTGCCAAGCTTGCCAACGTGCGGGCTGTGCCAGGCACAGACCTCAAGATACCGGTATTTGATGCTGGGCACGAGCGACGGCGGAAGGAACAACTAGAGCGTCTCTACAACCGCACCCCAGAGCAGGTCAGCCGGGAGCCTCACGACCTCCCTGCCCTGAAGCCCTTTGCTTCCATCCTGCATACTCTCATCTCCCTCCCCTCCAGGTTCTCCTGCCTTCCTCACTAGCCACTCTCCCTGCTCCACACCGCTTCCCCTCCCTCGTGGCCTCTTTCCTCTTAGAGTCCCTCACAGACAGCCCAGAGGCCCTGCACGTCCCCGTCTGCCCTCCCCCCCGCCCCCGGGCACCCTCACACTTCTTGGCATCTCGCTTTCCCAGGTGGCGGAGGAGGAGTATCTGCTGCAGGAGCTGCGCAAGATCGAGGCCCGGAAGAAGGAGCGGGAGAAGCGCAGCCAGGACCTGCAGAAGCTGATAACAGCAGCAGACACCACCGCGGAGCAGAGACGCACAGAGCGCAAAGCCCCCAAGAAGAAGCTACCCCAGAAAAAGGAGGCAGAGAAGCCGGTGCGGAGATGGAGTCAGCCCAGCTTGGGGTGGAGGGCTCCGAGAGCACCAGAGCTAGTGGGGTATCGGGACTAACCTTGGGCCCTCCTGCTGCCACACCTCGGTGTCCATAACTTCTTTTCCCCCAGGCTGTTCCTGAGACTGCAGGCATCAAGTTCCCTGACTTCAAGTCCGCTGGCGTCACCCTGCGGAGCCAGCGGGTACGTGTCACCTCCATCACCATGCTGGGGTCCTGGGCTCCCCACAGCCTGCGCGGCAGCCGTGGCACCCGAGCCCCGGGAGAGGGGGTGCCATGTGCTGCAGAGAGAGGTCTCAGGGATGTGGCTGGGCTGAGGTCAAAGCTCTTGCTCTGTTCCACCTGCTGGTTATTTTCTTTTCGGACATAGAGCTGCCTCCAGGGGTTCACTTCTCTCCTGCTCCCCTTGGCTTTGGTCCCCCTCATCCTTAACCACTTGTCGGGGAGAGGGCTTAGCAGCCTGTGTCTTTGCAGATGAAGCTGCCAAGCTCTGTGGGACAGAAGAAGATCAAGGCCCTGGAGCAGATGCTGCTGGAGCTTGGCGTGGGTGAGTGGGGACTGGGCCCGCAGCACCTGCCCCCCCGCGGCTGCCGATCCAGGCCGGGTGGGGGAGGGCACTTCCTGTTGCTGGCCTTCCCGCACACCCTGGCTCTGCCCGTGCCCTCCACCCACCGCCTGCAGAGCTGAGCCCGACGCCTACCGAGGAGCTGGTGCACATGTTCAATGAGCTGCGGAGTGACCTGGTGCTGCTCTACGAGCTCAAGCAGGCCTGCGCCAACTGCGAGTATGAGCTGCAGATGCTGCGGCACCGGCACGAGGCCCTGGCCAGGGCAGGCGTGCTGGGGGGCCCTGCCACGCCAGCATCCGGCCCGGCCCCCGCCTCTGTTGAGCCCATGGTACCCGACCCCACTCTCGGCCCCGACCCCACCAAGGACACCATCATCGATGTGGTGGGCGCACCCCTCACGCCCAATTCGGTAAGGGCCTGGATGGACGGGGGGAGCATAGACTGGCCCTGCATGTGAGCGCACACATGGGCGTGTACCGGCTCCGCTGCCTCTAGTGCCCGCACTGGGAGTGGTTACTCCGATGGGTTCTGAGGCTGGGTAGGACCGGGTGGCCCGAGCGCATCACCTGCCCTGCGTGTGAAGTGCTTGCACCAAGCCCGAATAGAGCTTTGGGGGCCACTGACTCCGTCGCCTTCTGTGTCTTCTCAGAGGAAGCGACGGGAATCGGCCTCCAGTTCCTCTTCTGTGAAGAAAGCCAAGAAGCCGTGAGAGGCCACACGGGGTGTGGGTGCTGCTGTGTAAATAGAGCTGCTGAGTTGGACTGGGCTGCTTCCTTTTCCTTCCCACCACTTGTGATGCCCCTGGCTGGGGGGGGGGGCAGCAGTGGGAGCGGTCACCACACCCACTCCACAGGGGTGGCATCGGGACTTGCCTGTGTGGAGGCCCTTAGCAGCCCTCTCACCACGGCCAGTTTTGCCCAAACATCTGTACTCGGTTCTGCACTCAAGACGGTTCACACATCACAGTGGCCTCAGATATCAGCCACTTCGAACACTGCCTTGTGCTCACAGTCCCCATGGCCCCGTGCTCATTCAGGGAGGGTCTCCCAGGTGCTCCAGTGACTGCCAGTTGCACCAGTGGCCTTCAGCCCAGAGCAGCCTGGAACACGCTCTAACCCTCATACACCTTGGACGGCATCAGGCACAGCAGCGCCCGGTCCACGCACACCCAGAGCCTCGTTTCCCCGACTTTATTCAGTGGCACGTTCACAGCGGGGATGGGGGTAGACACAAGGTGGGGCCTGATCTGTCCTGGAGCCCTGGGGGCACCACACACCATGCACTACAGATGGGAGGGGGCACAGGGGGGCTCAGTGGCCCCAGCAGAAGCCTGTGTACCAGGGAAGAGGCGGTGAGTGCCTGGGTCCCCCTAGCCCAGGCCCACAATGGGAGGGGCTAATACTGGGCTGAGGTTGAGGGATTGGGGTGGGGGGCACAAAGTGTCTGCTCCAGAGGGGCCGAGTGGCCAAGCCCTTACCCAGGGCACAAGCCCACAGGGCAGGCTGGGGGACACTCTGGATGTAGAGCTGTGCCACTCTCCCTTTTCCCCTCTGGTGAGGGAAAGGAGGGTTCTGGGCTGGGCCAAGCAGCTACCCTGTCCTGCCCCATCCCATCCTCGGCCAATCAGAATGGCTTTGATGTCTGCTTGAAGATGAAGCCTTGATATGCAAGTGTCTTCATGATGTTGGCAATGTTCTTGCAGTCATCTGAGAAGAGAAAGAGAAGACATTTAGATGGGTCCCAGATCCTTCCCCTCTGTGCCCACAGGTGCTCTTACATGGGTGGGGGAGGGGAGCAGGGCCACATTCAAGAGCCACAGGCTCTAAGCCAGGGGGTCCTGTCCGCTGGTGGCAACATCTCCAGCCTCAGGTTGGGCTGGATGAGGCTGGGCCGGCAGGAAGCGTCGTCTCAATGCTGCTCAGGCCCATAATTCATGCTGGAAATTGGCCGGCATGTCCCGCCCCAGCCCCTGCGGTGATGTATGGGCGCCGTCGCAGTAAGAAAAAGGCAGAGTAAATGTGTAATTTCTCCCTTGACGGCCCCCGGCCGCTGGGCGATCCTTCTTGTTGCTGCCGCGTGGGGACGGCCCGTCCGCCACACTCCGTCTTCCCGCCACCCGCCTTGATGTCTCCATTTCATTACTGTGCGGCCATTCATCACGCCCACGGCCAGGGTGACTTTGCCGGCACTTGTGTGCGTGTGTGTGCGTGTGTGTGTGTGTGTGTGAGAGAGAGAGAGATGTGGCTCAGGCCATAATCGCTGGTAACGAGGCACAAGCCTTGGCACTTTTGGGCCGGGGCCTGGGGAGCCTGCCCTGGGCTCCAGGCTTGTGTGCTCCAACAGCAGCCTGCCTGGCGCCTGCTCCTGTATAGCCCCAGGCCAGCGGAGAGGGTCCAGGTTTGTGGTCCTTTGGTACCCTGGCCAGCAGTCTTCTAGAGATGCCTGTGTGCTCAGTCTAAGCCCTGCGTCTCCCACCTCACCAGGCTCAGGCTGATGCCAGTCAGGCTTCAGTCCTGTCTCTGGCTGCTTCTAAATATGTCTGCTCCTGCCAGACCCCGTCACAGCAGTTTCTCCAGCACTGGTCCCTGTGAGAAACTCCTGGAACGCTGGCGGCTGCAGGAGCAGATACTCCAGGCCTTCAGTATCGTGGACACGGGCCAGGACTTGTTCTAACGCCACCAGCAGGAGGTGCAGCTGCCCAACACTTGTCCCTCTACAGAAAGCCAAGGACAGAAATGGCCCAAGTGCCCAGGGTTTTTCCTGTTCCACTGCCCAGAACACCAGCCAGCTCCCCATCCCTTCGGCTGCCTCTCCCCCCACCTCTCTCCCACCTCCCATAGATGCTCTTGGGCCATAACCAGGACCTCAGCCGCTACCAGCCCTCATGGGATCGATGCTGTGATTGCAGAAACATTATACTTCGATGTCATAATCAGGTGTGAGGCGGTGGTAAGGTCAAGGTGGGGTCAGGAGGCCTCTGCATCTGTCAAGGGCCAACCCCTTCCATTGTGCCCTCCGGCCTGCCCATGCTGGAACCTTAGACTAGGAAACGGGGCCCAATAGAGCTAGAAAAGGGCGGTGGGAGCGGGAGTCTTGGCCAGCCCAGGTCCTGTATCATTAGCCAGACATGACTCTGTGAACCCTGTGTAAGGCAGGCAAGTCACACACAGGGTCCTGTTTCGCAGACCTCAACATGAATGTACCCAAGGGGGATGTGGGCATGGAAAAGTGATACAGAACGCAGACACGGGGACACCCTTTTCCTCCAGGGACTCAGGAAGCCATAAGGCCTGGTTGGAGGCAGGACAGTGGGAAGACAGATGGGTGGGTAGTGGCGGCCATGGCAACTCCAGACGTGACCCGTCCCCGTGGTTTATGGGCCGGACACGCGCCCCGCTCAGCTGAGGCCCCGTCATTTGTCTCCCTTAGTGTGTATGCCTGTGCTGTAGGGGTAGAGGGTGGAGGGAGGGGGCTGCGACGTGAGTGAGGCAGCTGACAGGAAGGGGAAGGGGACAGGAAGATCTGTGTAGGAGGGGCAGGCTGGAGATGGGGTAGGAAGGGCCCTGTGAACAGGAGGGTTTATGATAGGGTCCAGCAGCTGTGATGGCACCGTCAAAAAGGCTACGACAGGGTGATTTTCTTCCCAAAGAAGTCTGGCCTTGTCAGGGCACCTCCAATCCTTCCTGTCTCCTGCACTCTGGGGACCATGGCCGCTGTGCATATTAAGAATAAGTCCCCTCGTTATCTGCAATTACCCAGCGGCCACACACCTCATTTCTTCCAGCAGAAAAGAAAATTAGTTTTCTATTGACTTCATCTGGCTCCTCCCTCATTGCTGGACAAATCGCTCAATCTGCCTCCCCTGGCCCAAGTGAATGTGCCCAGCCCCTCCCCCCCAGGCCACCAGCCATCCAGTGGGCCAGCACTGACCTCCCACCTCTGCCTGGCCCAGTCTGTCCTTGACCTCTCTGCACTCGACACACTGGCTGGCTTCATCCACACCCTGAGCTTCAGCAAGCCCTGAAGATCGCCGTCTCCTACCCGCACCTCTCCTGAGCTCTGGAACATCTCCTTCTAGATCCATACAAACTTGAAACATCCAGTAATGCACCAATTTCCGTCCCCACCTGTCTTCACTACCCAGTGTTCTCCATCCTGGTGACCAACACCCCAACGCTCCCAAAGAAGCCTCAGAATGGGGCTCGACACTTTGCCCTCTCCCTCCCCAAATCTCAAGTATCAACTGTGGATTTTTATCTTCTTATTCTGTTTAATCATCTATTTCCCTTCATTCCCGCAGCCACCCCGCCCCTCCCCCCAGTGCAGACCCCATCATCTCTTGCTCTTGCACAGCCTATCCTCTTTCTTCTCCCTCTAATCCATTGTCTTGTAGCCCAAGTGATCTCTCTTGCACAAATCTGATCACATCCTTGTCTCTTTAAATCCTTTCAATGGCTCGTGCTCCCCTCAGGATCAAGCCTACACTCTTTAATAGGACTTAAAGGTAAAGGCCCGGTAAAACAGGTCCCTGCTCTCTCTGGTCTCACCTCTGCCATTCTTTACCCCCAATCCGTGTGTTCCAATCTCCAGGAACCATTGTTTTCTGAAAATGACAGACAGACCCGTTTCTAGTCTTATCTTTGCCCACGGGCTATGTGCTTGTGGCAAGTGCCTATGGTTCTTTGAACTTCAGGTTCCTCCGCTAGGGGTGATAAGGGACGCTACCTGTGTTAACTGTGAGTGCTCAGCAGGTGACACCCCTCCACAGCCCGTCTTTGTCGGTGCTTTGGGTCTGGAATCCTTCCTCTCCTTGGAGGGAAGGCAAGGGTGCTAGTTTCCCGGGTGACCCGATGGTGAGAAGGTACAGACTGTACAATCTATGGCACAGACGACAGGCCAGCACACTTGATGAGACCAAGTGGCATTCACTGCATAAGCTCACACTGACTACTGATCCTGTTCACTGAGGATTCTGGAGTCTAACTTGTTGTGACTGGTCCACTACAACGAAGAGAGACACCCAGACTGGGGAAGACGCTTGCTTCAGTTCACCAAGTCCACGGTACGGCAGTTATGGGCTTCCAGCCCAGGCTCTTTTTCTAGCCCTTGAAACCTCATGAGTCAGTGCAACCCACTGGTCAGTTTAAAAAGTCAATGGCACAGTTAGGAAATGGGGCAGAAGCGGAGAGACAAATCTGGGCCTTTTAACAGGCCAGAAGTTCAGAGAGAGACAGCAACAGGGTGAGGCTGGTGACAACATGGTCTCTGGGACAGTCCTCTGCTTGAAGCCCTGGGGCCACATGGGTCAGCAGTCCCCCCTTCTGGCACCTCTCACTGAGCGAATGAGGCCACCCTGAAGCTGTTATGGTGTAAAGGTTAAGGGGTGGGAGGCACACAGCCTTGTGCCCACAATGGAGGCCTCGGAGGTAGGTCTTCCTTACCTCCAAATTCTAGAAGACTAACCTAATTTTATGTTCCTTCAGGGTTATCAGCGTGTGACAAGATGACTCTCTTCTGTTTGGGGCATTAATATTCTTAACATTGGAAATATTTTCATATTGCCAAGACCATGACGGGAGATGTGCAGCTGCTTCTTCAATCCCTCAGACAGGTGAGTGGGGCTAGCACCTGACAAAGGATAAGCTTGTTGGCCGGCCCAAGGGTAGTCAAATATCTGCTTGGCAAAGCTGCTGGTGGAAGGGTGGCTCAGACCACTTAGGACACCCAGTGAGGGCTTACACAGGACAATGACCTGAGGCTGCCATGCTCCAGTCAGCTGCACTTGTCTGGGAATTGAACAGTAGAGGGCAGGAAGCAGGGCCTGGGCGAGGACCACCCTCAGGAGGGAAAGGGCCCAAGGGAACTCTTGGAGGACCATTTATCTGTGCACTCATTCACTCTGCAAATACACACTGACACTAATGTGCACTGGGTGCACACGGGCCGTGCCGGGTCACAGGCCTGGCTGCAGACTCTGTTGCTCCCTGCCCTCAAGGAGCTCAGAGGCAGACGCATAAGTGGTGCGGTGTGAGCAGTGCTACGGGAAAAGGCGGCACAGAAAAGGCACCGAGGGTCAGGAAAGGGTTCCCCGGAGGACAAAGCCAGGCCGAAGTCCGAGGGCGTGTGGGAGGGGGCTGGCCAGCAAGCTGGGCTGGGAGTGGGGAGATGATCCTGGCATAGTGAGCAGCACGGGCTCCTTGCTGGAGGGGAAATATAGTGTCCAAAAACACTTCAGTCTAGCAGGCGGTGGGGGTGATGAAGAGTAGGAGGCAGGGGAGTGGGGAGAGATGAAGCTGGCCAGGTCAGCAGTGACTGGCCAGAGGACATCCTGGAGACTGGAGGCTTAGCTAAGAGCTTCAGAGCT
The DNA here is from genome assembly GCF_002007445.2 of Ailuropoda melanoleuca. Lineage (NCBI taxonomy): Eukaryota > Metazoa > Chordata > Mammalia > Carnivora > Ursidae > Ailuropoda > Ailuropoda melanoleuca. Next base: position 20,569,624 of record NC_048219.1, read on the forward strand.
CATTATTCTGGGACTGACGGGGAGATGCTCGCAAATTTGAGGAGGGGCAAGACAGGACCACACCTGTGTCTCAGAATTATCATTCAAGAATTGGAGGGTTAACCCTGAAGGCACAGACACTGATTAGGAGACTGCACTATGGGTCCAGGCCAGAAACGGTGGCCCAGAAACCAGGCCAGTGGCGGCGGAGACAGAGGTGGGGATGTATCGAGCGTGGAGACATGGGCAGAGGCAAGAGATTTTAAGGAAACACAATGATCAAGCCTTAATGGGGGCAGATTAGGGTGTGAGGCTGTAGTGGGTAAGTCTAGGATCTTAGTACCACTCACGGAGGTAAGGCAAACCCGAGGTGGCGTAGGTTTGGGGCAGTGAGAACCTAGTGTTAAATCTTGAGATTCCTACGGGACGTTTAAACCTATCAGGCTTTTCCTTTACAGCTTCTAGGCTTTGTATCTCACTGAAAAAGGCCTTCCTTATCCCAGTGCTATTAGAAAACGATCATATGTTTTCTTCTAATACTTTGTTTTTATATTTAACTTTTTAATCTGTCTGGAATTTATTTTTGTATATGGTGAGAAATAGAAGATCTAACTTTACTTTTTTCCTCTAGTGGATAGCCACTGTCCTATCACCATTGATTGAGCTGTCCACACTTTCCCCACCCTTCTGAAATGATGCCTCTATTATATATACAATTCCCATACGTGGGTCTGTTGGAGAGAAAAAAGAGAATGAACATGAAATGATCAAAGAGGCAAACTGGACTGGGAGACATCAGGGGCAGCAGGGTGACACGCTGCAAGGTGGTGTGGCCTAAAGGAAGATTCAGACAAACCTGAGGCCTCATGCCTAAACAGCTCAGCCTGGGAAGCACACTTTCTTAGTGATCTCCAGGAGCAGGTGAGGAAGGGGGCCAGGGCCCATGGAGCAGGGGCCAGCAAAGATGGGGTGGGGACACAGCACTAGGAGCAGGAACCTTGGTAAGGACGAGAGAGCAAGAACCCTGGTGTGCTGACATTCTAGAGCCTCATTTTGCCGCTCCATCTGTCTGTCTGTTCGCACATCTTGGCAGCATCATGCCTGAGAGCAAAGGGCCAGTAGGTCAATGCTGAGCCTGCCTGACAGAGGACTGCCAGATTAATAAGTCCCCAGCCCCAGAGGGGACATACTTATACTAAAAAATTATTTATTCTTTGGCTGAAGTTTAAATTTAATTGGTGTCCTATATTTTTATTTGCTAAGTGGGCAGCTCTATGCTGGGGGCCAGCATCTCAAGCTACAGCTGGGTACAACTCAGGGTACAACAGCACAGGGTAGCTCAGAAGGAAGATAGGAGCCAAGGCAGTGAATTTAGGACTGAACCAGCAGAGGGCTCTGGATATCCTGAGATTCTGGGTTCGAATCCAAACTCCATCACTTCGTAACTGTTAACTTGAGCAAGTTACGGTGCTATTTCACCTCTCTGTGTCTTGGTTTCTTCTTTTCTAAAATGGGAACAATAATGATAATTATAGCAACTACTTCCCTCAAAGGGTTGTTGAAAAGATGAAATGAGTTTTTATTTGTGAAGTGCTTAAAACAGTGGCTGGGTTAGTGATTATTATTGTGGTTGCTATTCCAATAACATCCAATAATAATATTATTCCAGCAGTAATACCCTGATATCCCACAAGCCCGTTCCTTATCCCAGACATGGCCCACGCAGTCCCCTGGGTGCCCAGACAGGGCTACCCTGGCCCTCCTGACACCACCCCCAGATATAGACCCCTCTGCCCAGACACGGCTCCCACAGCTCCCTCTGCATCCCCCCCCCCCGACAGGGCCCTTATAGCCTCAACTCCAAAGTGACCCCTTCTTCTAGCCCCTCCCCTCTGCCCCCTCCACCCCACTGAGGTGCCTGGAGGTGCCACAGGGCTGATGGTGAAGGATGACGGTGGTTCCACAATAAGGGGAAAAGGCAATTTCATCTTGATTAGCAGGCGATTTCTCTCTCCGTAATAAGCGCGCTCCAAATAATTAGCGTGTTTTACGTAATAATGAAATTACAGAAATGCAGTCCACTTATTCAAACAACTCACCATTACCATATTTTTAAATATTAGACTTAATTAGAGTTTATCACTTCAGAGAAGTATGCGGACTGAAGATGTTTTTAAAAAAATCCTCATAAAGTGTTTATTAAGCGCTGGTAAAGCTGGGATAATGATGTGTTTGGAAATTAAGGCAATCAAACACTTACCGCCGCTCCTGGAGGCCGGGCATGGAAATGAGGCCATTACACGCCCATTACCCGCCAGCTCACAGCCACTTGGGGGGCAGGGAGAGGATGTGCCTGGCCGAGAGGGCATAGTGCCCGGAAACGCCTGTGCCAACATCCCACAACAGCCTGGCCAGCGAGCAGGCGTCAAAGCCTTATGTCACTTACATCACATTTGGCCACCAGGAGCCCAACTCAGACTTGGCCAGGCAAATGACCAGACTGGTTCCAAACGCCATAGAAGACACCCAAGACCAACCCTGACCCAGACTCCCAGGCCGAGCAGGACCTGTCACCTTCATTCAAACCCTGGTGCAGAGTGGGGACAGAAGCCAGCTTGGGAAGCCAAGAGAGGCCAATGAGAGGCGGCGGAGGCTGAGGAAGCCACAGATCCAGAGCAGGTGACCACTCCCAACTCTGGGCCACACAGGAAGGGCTAGCTACAGGGGTGGGGAAGGGAGGGAACTGGGGAACTGAGCCACAAGCCAAAGAAACAGAAGAGTCAGGGGTCAGGCCCAGGAACACACCTGGACCAGGGAAAGCAGGCAAGAAGGGTGGGGGGAGAGGGGCTGGTGGCTCCAGGCCCCATTTATCCCAGTGAATAACTAATTCCAGAATTTATAGTGCTGGGTTTTTGTTCTGTGGCCATTTATATCTGCGAGGGGAGGAAATGAAGAGGCAGTGCGGACGCCACATCTTTCTGTGTTATTGCTTGTCTGCCATTTGCAAATCATTATTAATTGTGGGCCCTGGTGGCGGGCTGGGTGGGGGCCGGGCTGGGTACATCCACATAGCTCTTCATCAAGGACCCCAGCCGCTGCCCCAGAGAGCCAATTACCCCACCCTGATTGGGATCAGATAAAGAGGGAATTTTTACAAATTAGGGAATAAATAGAATTTCCACACAGGGCGCGGGCAGGACCTGAGAGGCTGTAATGAAAAACCATCCGTCACCATCAGCGCGGCCTGGGCACGCAGCCCCGGCACTCCCTCCCCTTGTGGGCCTGCCCTAATGCTCAGGGGCCTGGGTGTACAGGTCTAAGGACACCACTACCCCCACCCCTACCCCAGGTCCAGAAGCAGGGAGAGGACTTCCCTGGTGGGGTGTCTCTACACCCTTTGGGCTGAAGAGGCCTAGGCCCCAGTTCCAACACTTTTCCTACTGCCTCCTCTTCCTTTCCCTGTCTGCCTCTCCCTCTGGACGTTAACAAGGAGGACACTGAGGTGGTCATGAAAAAGGCCGGAGTTGGGGACCACAGGGCAAAGACCACATCCATGCCCCTATGGCAGCCCTAGGGCAGAGCCCCAGCCCTGTGGACCACTCACTCTGGGCTCCCATTAGCGCTCCTCCCCTTGGATCATTAAATATGTATATCTTATTACACGCCTTGTTAGAGTATCGAGCTCTATTGACTGATGATAAATCCTGAGCCTCGTCCTGGCCATAAATTTATCTGGAGATGATGAAGACTCAATAATCTAGTCAGGCAGATAATATCATCGGGCCTTAAAAAAGATCATTACATTATATGTCAGAATTAAAAGTGAAATACGCCGTAGTAACAGGGCGGCTGCTCTGGCCATTACAACGGGTGCCCGCCTCCCCCACTCATTCTCAGCCAAGGCCCCATCCAGGTAGAAGGGCCGAGAAGCCTCACCCTCCTCCTCCTGACTCTGGGATACAACCGCTGGAAGCGCCAGAGGTTAGCCGGATAACCTAAGGCTGAGCAAAGGGGACCTGGCCGGGGTCGGGTGAGGGGAAGAGGCAGCTCCAGAGAACAGCTGAACACATCTGCCCCATTCCACCTTAACCTGTGCCTAGGGGTCTCCCCCCGTGGGACTATCCTCGGAGAGTCCTTGAGTGGCTCCAACAGGGAGGTGACAGGGCCTTACCCCTTTCCAGAATGGCCTGACCAACCAGGGTGGATTTTTTCCCAAAATGCCAACACTGGGCTACACAGGTTAGGCCACTTGCTGGTACTGCCCAGGCACCTGTGACCTGGCCCCAGACCCATGTGCCAGCAGCCTCTCTGAGGCCTTTCTTGTGAGCATGTGCTAGCAATCAGATCCTGGCTGCCTCCTTCCCAAGAGACCTGCCTGTCATAGCCTCTACAACCTGTCCTTTGAGAAACTTGCTGCCTGCCTCTTGGATCTTTGACCTCGGCACTAACGATCGTTTCCACCGTAGCCTATTTCCACTCATTTCCACAGTCACACCTTCTACCTTTTTAACATCCTCCACTGCTCTTCCTTTGAAATATTAAATTCAAATCTCCCTAGTTACTGGCAATAATACACTTTTCTTTCATCTCACTGGAACCTTGAAACATTAATACCTCTACCCTCTCCAGATACACCACCTGCCTCCTCTCTTTACTTCCTCCCCTGTCGACTTTTGACTGCTTACCCAATAGTCATTCCCTTGCTGCCAACCTGGCAGAGCCCACTCCCCCCTCCTGTGACCAGAGTGAATCCTCCAGGTCCGAGCCACCTGTGCTGATCCCATCCCCCTTGCCGGCCACTGGTTTAGGGGTGGCCTCGTGCTCTGGCTAGTGAGGATGAGGGTCAGTTTGCTTTCGGAAAGACCTTCAAGGAAAACTGCTTCACTCTTATGAAGAGAAACACGAGGAGGAAACAGTCCTTTATATTCTGCTGGGTGTTTTCGTGTCTGCACATAATGTCTGGGGCTGCAGAAGCCATCTTCCAACCGTTAGGGGAGTTAGCCTGTGAAGAACACGCTGAAGATAACAGAACAGAAAAATGGGAAAAGTCTGGGTCCTTTATGACATTGCTGAGATGCTGAATTAACTAATCCTAGGATCACCTCATCTTCAAACTTTTGTGAGGTAATAAATCCTATTATTTAAGATCTCTTGCATTGAGTTTTCTTTTTTTTGTAGCCAGAAGCATACTAACTGATACAGAATGTAAAGACAGGAAAGAGAATGACATAACAAATGGGCCCTATAATACAAACTTGGCTGAAGGGAGGAGAGAGGGCAAAGGGCAATGAGGGCACTGTTATTTCAAGCCAGGAAGTTGGTAACTCTTGTTACGCTGTCTTGAAACATTTGACCAAATTGTTTCCTGCTATATCACAAGACACAGGCCATGTTACTACTAAAAAGGCTAAAAGAGTCAAGTTTTGATGGGAACCCACAGGAAAACAGGGAAGAAAACGCAACTGAACGAAGAAAAATTTTTTATGTCTATGGTTTGCAATCTAAGTTGCCTGAAATTCCCACAGCTCCACCAAATCATCAGGGGCTCAGACTTCTTCTTTCTGCCCTTCTCAGCATGTTGCTTCCAATTTCCAGGTTATCTCCTGGTCCAAAACGGCTGCAGGAGCTCCAAGCATCACATCCACATTTTAGGAAAGAGGAAGAAGGAAAGAGCAAGAATAATGTACTTCCCGGCTGAGTCACTTCCTTTTAAGTATCATTCCTGGAGGTCTTGCACAATGCTTTTCCTTTTATCTCACTGGCCAGAACTCAGGGACATAACCATATATAGCTGTATGAGGAACTAAAAAAAGTGGTGTTTTACCTGGGTACACACCGCCGCCCCTAGTGATACAAGGGCTCCATTTAGTGAGGAAGGAAGATAGTGGCTACTGGGTATGTACCAAGCAGCTGTCGTCCTAGCAACATGACCGACACACCTCACACAGGAGCCCATCATCTCAGTCCTTCCTTGCCAATATTCTCAACTCACTTGCTCCCTTTTCTTTCCATCACCCTTGCCTGGAAAAACCCAAACTGCCTTCTCTACACTTGCATCTGGGCTAAGGGTGACTCTAGTCACCACATCCATACAGATTTGTGCCCCTCCTAAAACCAGAGTCTGCAAGCTCACCTGGGTGTATAAAACTGCCCGGCCAACCACCTCCATTCCTGATCAGCGAGCACGCTCTCTCCCTTTATCCCTAGTGGCAACGCAGAGTTTTCTCTACTTCCCACCATTCTCAAGTCCCCCACCCCCACCCCTCTCCCACAGGAGACACAGGAGGCGCTCTCCTCTCACCTGTTACAGAGGGAGGAGAGAGGGTGCATCCTGATGGCACTTCTAAAGCCCACCTTCACTCTACCTGGATTCCTCACCCCACTTCTTTTTCGGGGGCCTTAGTAAGGAGCAAGCCCCCTTCTCTCCGATAGAGCAAGTCTCCATTGTTTTTCTGCACTGCTTCCTTCACATAAGCATGTGAACATATCAAATCTCTCCCATCTTTAAAAACAACCTTGCCTTAACTTCTTTTCCACGCGCCTGGTACCCAACCTCTCCTCCCTTTCCTAGCCAAACTTCCCAGTTAACACTCAAGGCCTCCTTCCCTCATTTCCCACCCTACAGTCTGATCCCCCACCTGCGTCCTACCCAACCACTTTGTCGAATGATCCCTCCGACCTCACAGGGCTGAAGTCCAATGGTTTAGATGGACCCAGTGGACTGACTCGTGCCCTGAAGCTCTTCACCCCTGGCTTCGGTGAGAGCACCTTCCCTCCCTGTCCAACTCCTCCAGCTTCTTTGTACGCATCCTTCCTCTGGTTGTCCCTATGAAGTGGGTGTTGCTCAGAGCTGCCACTGGTCCCCTTCTCACTCTCCACTCTCTCCTTCGGCACACTTACCCAGCCCTGAGCTTTACCTACCCTAGATGTCCCAGTGATTTCTAAACCTATATTCCCACTACCACCACCCTGGTCCAGGGCACCACCACCTCTCACCTAGGAGACAGCAGTGCCCCTGCCAATCTCCAAGGTGTCTTTTTAAGCCACAAATCTGGTCATTTCACTCCCTGTCTTAAAACCCTTCAATGATCCTGGAACAGAAAAAGGACGGCATTGGAAACACTGGTGAAATCCAAGGAAGACTTCAGTTTAGCTCACAGTATAGTACCTACGTTCATTTCCTACATGCTGATAATTGTACTGTGATTATGTCAAATGCTAACATGAGAGAAAGCTGGGTAAGAGACGTATAGAAACTTCTCTGCAATGTAAAATTGGTTCAAAGTAAAAAGTTTAAGAGTTAATCATTAAAATAACCACCACTTCAACAGCACCTCACTGCTCTCAGGATAGTGTCCAAACTTCTTTATAAAGTTCCGGGGATCTGCCCAGTTTCCCCCTCAGGCCTCGTCTTCCCTACTCTCCTGTTGGACCCCAGAGTTGAGGCTCTTTTGCTTCTCAGCTTTTTCTGCATGCCCTCCTTCTGCTGGAAAGCCCCGCCCCTTGCTATCATTTCCTCAAGTGCCTTACCTGGGCCCTCATGTGTGTGTTAGAGATCCTTCTATGTGTTTCACAGCACCCAGTGTTCCTCCACTGTGATGGCCTCTGTCACCTCCTGCTAGATCACAAACCCGAGGGCACTAATGTTACCTGTGCAGAGGCCCTCAGTAAACACGTATTAAGTGGAAGAAAGGAAGAACTGGAAGAAAAGAAAGAGGGAAGGATGGGAGACAAGGTCACAGGCAAACTTATTTCAGCCCTGACATCCGTTGCCCAAAGCCTAGACCTGCCCAGGCCCTGATGATTAGTCAAGGTCCTTGTCCTCTGCTTCCCAAGTGCTGGGGGCTTCAGCCCCTTCTCCACCTCCACTCCCTTCTAGTATCTTCATTTCCCCAAGACCTGCTGGGCCAGGATACTGGCTGGGACCTGAGCTCTCAGCAGTCTGGCCACCAGTCTGTCCAGCAAACTGACACATCTGGGGGCAGCAGTATTGGTGGAAGGACTCCCCAGTCCTAGCAGTGATGCCCTGGAGAAGGGCCTGGCTCTGCCTGGGGACTCTGCGAGGGGGCTGCCCTCCCAAAGCCCCGTCCCACCTGGTAAATATTTCATCCTCAAGCTGCTCGGCTAATCCCTATTAATTTCAATACCGCCGCCTTGCCTGGCTCAGCTCCCAATGCATTATTTATTCCCTTTGTTTGTTTGTCGCTAACAGGTGGGCCCCAGCGGAGGCGCTGACTGGGGACAAGCCCACTCCATCACAGTGTGGCTGTGAATTAATCATGAGGACTAATGGGAAGCACCTCAGCTCCAGGCACTGCCCTAGCTGCCTCCCCCTGCCCTGGCACCCAGGGGTGGGCCAGGCCCACCTCAGCTCAACTTAATTCAAAACAACACATTTTATTTACTACCTGCCTACACGAGTCAGACACAAGGTTACCCTTTGGGGATACCAGCTGAACAAACAGACATAAGTTCCTGCCCTCAGGGAACTTACAATCCAGTTGAGGAGAGAGGCGTTAAATGACTATTTCTTAATTTGGATTGTGAGGAAAGGCTGTGCAGGGGAAGCACTGGGTGTTAGCAACATGTGCACAGGGGAGGACCTGACCAAGTTTATGAGTCAGGGAAGGCTTCCCTGGGGAAGCAAACTTTGAGCTGCTCCCCGAAAGATGAGTGAAGGATGAGCAGGAGGCCAAGGGATGGGAATGGGGGGCTCCCAAGGTCCATAAAGCCACGTGGGAAGGCCTTGAGGTCAGAGAAAGAATGGCAGTTGCCAGAAAACGGGGGAGGGTCTTGTGCTGGAATGCAGAGGGCACGAGGAGAGTGGCTTGAGAAGGGGCAGGGGACTGCCACTACACCAACAAAGCCCAGCTTGGGGATGCTCTTCTCCCTAAACGATTGGCATTTGTTCCTGGTGGACTGCCACGGACACATCCTGAACACCTGATATGCACACTCACACCACCTCTGCTATCCGATTTCTTGACCTTCTGCTTGTGGCTCCTGAGAGATGGTCAAGATCATTAACCCTCAATTGCACAGATTAGGACCCTCGGTGCATTCAGCCTGGGGCTTATGAGAAGGCCTCTGTGGGCTTCTCAGCACCCTGAAGCTTGGGTGTGCCCATGGCAGGACCGGGCTGGATCTGGCCCATTGACTCTACCTGGGGACCAGGCACAGGGCTGGGAACACTGAGCTGCCTCAGCCGCAAGTGCTCACACCACCTCCCAGGAAGGAGCCTCCCTCACCTCTGAAATCCGGCACTGGACTGGGCACCCAGAAGACCTCAGCAAACATCTGAATGAATGAACAAAAGTGAACGAATGCCCCGCAGTCCCCCACAAAGATCTTTTCCTCAGACACTCTCTTCAAAACTTTTACAGATATCTAAAATAGACAAATGAGCTAACTGGTACTTGGTGGGAGGTAGGTTTACAGTATTTTCAAATGCATTACCTTCTTTCTCCTCATAGTAAGCCTGGGAGGTAGGAGTCACCACCAACCCCATTTTAAAGAGGAAGAGACAGAGGCCCAGAGTGGTGAGTGACTTACCCAGGACCACACAACCTGGAAGTGACGAGCCTTGACTAGAACAAGGTCATCCAGTTTCTAGGCTCCTGGCTCCAGCATATCCATAGGTCTGCCCCTCTGTGGGCATTTCCCCAGGGATCTCCCTTGGTGGCTCCAGGGACCCTAGTTCTCAAGAATGATCCCAAAATGGTCCCACCTCGTTTATGAACCAAATGTAGCTCAGCCAGGGCAGAGGCTTCATTGTGCACATGGTCAGGGTTGGTAATTCTATTCAAAGTGGCCACTTTGAAAATCCATATGTCTTCAGGCTCCCTGTACATCATGGTGTCAAGTCCTGGAGCAGAGGCATCCATCAGCACCTCCCAACACCATGGTCTGTGTGCCCACACGCCACTTCCCACCTGTGTGCCTGTCCTTGGCTCCCAGCTGCTCGGGCAGTACTACCGGCCCCGTGCGAAGGCTCACGCTGGCCTGCCCGCGTGGCCCAGCGGTACCCCTGCTTTCAGACTAGTCTGGCTGCGGGGCCCTACCCCTGCCCCAAATGCTGCCTCTGCCCTGCCTGCTTCTTTGCTCTCTTGGAGTTAGGCAGCCAGCACGGAGGCAGCCTCGATAACTCGCTAACGTGCTGCCCATGCTGTTCTTAAAAATTTATGACTGTGCAACATGAAAAATCCGGCTGAGGAGCCGTCATTAGCGGTGCTGCCTCCCTCCCCCACCAGAGCCGCCCTCGTAAATTGAGATTTATGGCCGCAGCAGGCGGGGCGGGGGCGTGTGCAGGCGGTGAGGATGCTGTGGGGGAGACAGGGAGACCGATGAGACAGCGGTGGGGCCGGGGGCTCCCCCCTGCGGCAGCTCCAGTTTATCACAGTCTGCGGTGATACCCACCGAGAGCAAGGTCTTGCCTGGGGTGCGAGCCTGGCACGGATGCAGGATGCCGCCTAGCAGTGGGACTGGAGGGGGAGGGGCCTGTCCCGTGCCAGTCACTGGCTCCTTTAGGTGGAGGACCAGATTCTGAGGTCCAGGTGCTGAGCAAAGACCTCCCAGGATGATGATTTGAAGAGGAAGAAGGTGGGACCTAGGGAGGCAGCAACATCCTTGCTGGAGTCACAAGGCCTGGGCCCCCAGAGCCAGCTTTTCCAACCAGAAGCACGTAGGTCGGACTGTGATTGTGGTATCCCAACCAGAGAATTGGAGGGCACGCAGAGAGCAGGGCAGAAGGGCACCTTCCCCTCTTTTCTCTGGTAAGGTGGGCTGGTGGAGAGGACCTTAGCGTGGGGAGTGCAAGTACTAGACCTAGTCACAGAGCCTCCACAGACGGAGCCCAGGTTCGGGCTGAAGGGAAGAGGAGGTAATCCTGCAAAGCCCCCNCCCCCCCCCCCGCCACGGACCCTCCCTATTACCTCCCCGCTGCCTCCTCCCCTGCTCACTTAGCCCTGTCAGCCAGGCCATTATGAAATTGGGGTTTCATTTACAGACTAATTAAACATTACAGCTTGTTCACAATTACAACGCGGGGATGAGGGAGTAACTAATTACGGAAGAAATGAGCTAACATTTATCTCTGCTCCAACCCTCCCTCTCCCTGCTGCCCCCCCAATCTGGCTTCCTCCCACTCTCTGGTCAGTACCTGCTCTCTAGGCTTATTTCCTAGGATGGGGGGCTGGAAGGGCTCAGCACCCATCCACCCTGGACACAAGATCAGACTATTGTTCCCAGACACTCTGGGGAGGGGCTTAGCTCCCAGGGCCCTGCTGTAGGAGACAGGTCTTCTGTGCAAGACCTTGGGTGTGACTAAAGTAAGGGACCCTGTGATGCTGTATGACGACGACGTGGCGGGGGACGCACTCTACTCTGGTGTGTGAGTGTGACAGTACTGTAGGGCTGTGTGGCTCCGTGCAGCTCTACCTTGCAGGGCAGGGTTTTGGTGTGATTGCTGCAGACAACTATTTGTGTGATGGGGTATGTGTGTGAATGAACCACACCCTCACCCTCAAACCCCAGACAGAACAGAAAAGAACTAGGTGGCTGCAGGAGGTGATGGTCAAAGCAGCCCTGGGCCCAAATCTCCACTGGGCAGCCCTATTCATTCCTGTCTCAGAAGCAAGAAAGGGAGCAAGGTTACCCTGTTCCGGGGGCTCAGCTCATCCCTGCCCTCAGGTTGGTCTTGGCCTCTGGCCAGACACCCCCTGGGGCCCAAGAAGCCTCCTGGGGGCCTGGAGTGCCCCCTGTGGGCAGGAGTCCTGGGGTCTGGCTGGCCTGCCGCAGAGTTTAATAATAGTAACAGTGAGAGTAAGCGTTTCCATCCTTCCTGCCTTTGGGCAGAAGAAGAAAGGAAAGAGGAGGGAGAGGAGGGAGTGGAGGGAGCGGGCTGAAGGGAGGCTTTGAGGCCTCAGAACTCACATCAAACGGCCGGATCTGGGCCTAATTGTCTGACCCCTGCCCCTGCCTTCAATCAGCTCTGCAGCTCCCCGCCCGCCCCTCGCCTAACTAGCAGCCATGTTCTCCTCATTAGGACAAGCTCCCCTTGCACACGTGTCCCCGGACATGTCCCCAGCACTCTCAGCTCCCAACCTTGCCTGGTGGGAGGGTACAGTGGGGACCCAGTTTTGGAGGGGCCCCTGGGTCAGCTATACCCTCCGCCACCACAGCTGCCTGGACTGAGCTGCTCAGCCCCTCTCCTTGAGCTGCAGGGGCCTGGATGCCACATGTGGTGACATATCCTGGGGCTGGCTCAGCCGCGGGGTGTGTTCTGTCCTCTGTGCGTCCTTCTTGCTACAGCCCGACTGTCTCAGACACACTGCTCCTGAGGGCGGCATGTGTTTGAATCCTGTCCCTTTTGGTCTGGTTCAGCCTGGTAGGGGGTCTGGTCTGGGTCAGGGTCTGTGTTCAGAGGCTGGGAGCGGAAGGAACGCGTCTGCCCACTGTGCAAGAGTGGCTCCCTTCCACGGGCCCAGGCATGCTGATGTGTAGAGTGTCTGGGGCGGCTGCAGCCACACGGAAGCAGCAGAATTTGGTGGTTTCAAGCTCCGACCTTAGAGAGAGAGATGTTTAAATTCTGGCGCTCCCACATCCTTGCTCTGCAGCCTTGGGTGAACGGTAACCTTCCTGAGCTCCAATTTGCTCACACACAGTAGTGCTGACAGCCCCTATCTCACAGGGTTTGGAAACTCGATGACAGATGGGAACTCCTCTGTACTACACCTGGCACTCCACAAATGTAGAAGGATACCGGTGTTGGAGGGCGATTCAGATCAAGTTGCCCCCTCCATAGGCCATAGCCCCACTTTGCCCAGATGGGGTCTGGGCCTTGGTCACCAGCGTCAAGGTCACGAGGAGTTGTGGGGAAGGGGCTAATACCAGGGGCAGAAGCACCTATGCTGGAGCCTAAGCTTGGGGGCAAGGATGTCACACAGCAGCTTCAGGTGGCAGGGGCAGAGACCAGCTTAAGGACTGTCAGGGGGCATTAGGTCAGCTGAGGAGGTCTGGGCCTGGTCCATGAGGCGTGGCCCCTCCCAGGAGTACTGTGGGCCTGGCAGGAGGGATGCTGTGAGCACCGCCAGAGTGAAGGCTGTCTGGCTATGCACGGCACTCATTTTCAGGGGGCCAGACCTGGATGCAGTCAGGGGAGGGGCTGGCCTGGTCTGGGCCCTGACATTGTCTCTCACCTTAAACCAGTGGTAATGACTTGCAAATATTGATGAAAACGCAAACTACAGAGATTGTGTTTTTCGGGGAATGAAGGTGGGGAGCGGGGATAAGGAGGAAAATAAACTGAAATGAAGTCCAGTTATCTCCCATCTGTGGCTGCTCCTAATCCCCCAGCCCAAAGGAATCCAATGCAGCCCCTTATCTGCCCTGTCAATCACTCCCTCACCGCCCAGCGCTCGGTGGGCACCACACGCCCTCACACACACTCAAGCACACGCTCACACACGCACACACACGCACACACTCACTCCACCGACTCTTGCTCCAACACTCCCGCCCACCCCCAGCCCATTACTCCTCTGAGTAGGAGCAGCCAGCACGCAGGTCCTGCCAGATGGATGCAATTTGCATAATATCAGCAGTGGAGGCTGCAAGATCACCAGGGGTCAGGGCGCTGACATCCCCGCACAGTCTATCTGCAAGTGCTAATTTGGCCGGCATTGATCTGTCTTTCTGATTTCTTTGTCATTTACGTCTGCGACGGTTTGACAGGAGATACAGAGAGAGACAAGGGGAGGCCAGGCCGGGCCCGGGGCTAGGAAGGTAGGGAAACAAAGATTGTACTTCCCAGTGCATGACACACGCACAGAACACAAACATACACATACCAGAACCTTCCCCCATCCCTCTGGCAGTCCACTTGTCTACCTGTCTATCCATTTGTCCACCTGTGGTTGCCACTGAAGACTAGAGCCGGGTGTCTGGCAAGGACCAATTCCTCAGATGTCTCCGGGGCTCCAAGGGTGCCAGCTGACGAAGGAAGGAGTGAGTACCCCTCCAGGTGAATACTGCCTCCAGGCAGGCCAGTGGAGCCCCTGTCAATGCCTGGAGAGTAATCCCTTCTCATGGCCACCCGTCCCCCAGCGGCTCACTTTCTCTGAGCCACACCAGAAAGAACTAGACAGGAGTGGGGCGTGGAGGCAGTGCCGAGGGAGCACATACTCCTGCTGTCTCTGCCCTCTCCCTGTAAGGCAGCTGTGCTGACTCCCCCTGAACCTGCCCTGAAGATGGCCGAAGTGCAGAGGGCAGGGGTGGCCCGAGCAGCACCTTTCTGCGTCTCTGGGACACCCAGGGAGAGGGCTACTAGGTCTGCAGGGGCCTTACATCAATACTTCACCACCCTCAGGTCTTCCAAAACCCAGACTGGTTTCTAGCTGATTCTGAAGCCCCTTAGCTCAGCCAGAAAGCCTTAGATCAGATCAGATCTAAATGCTACCTGCTGAACCCTCGGCCACCGTCCCTACATTCTTCTGTGACTTGGGAGAAGGGTTCTCCATAGGGATGGGGGCACTGCCCAGACTGATGTCAATGGTAAAAGGGGAGGGGAGGATAAGATTGCAACTCTGGAAAGAAAGAACCCACCGCAGAGAAGTGGACATGGTCACTCTGTCAAGGGAGGCAGAGGGGCCTGAGCCTTCCAAGGGTGAAAGCCCCCTTCCTGCCAGCCACGGTGGCTCTGTCTCGGCCCCACCTCCTTTCCCTTGCCGATGGTAGCAGAGCAGAGTGATCAGAAGGAACTCCCTGCTGGGCAAGAGGGGGGCTGGCGTTTGGTGTGTGCTAATCCTGGGCCTGAGGTCTTCAGAGGGACCTGGGGAACTTCAAGGAGGGGAAGGCAAAGCTGTACTGTAGACGAGCTCATTAGCCAGCACCCCCCCCCCCCACGAGGAGGAGGGCGCGCGGCCCAGGGAGCGTGGCGGCGGAGGCGGCAGAGAAAAGGCTGTCACTGTCCTTTCTTCCTTTTGGTACAAGCATCTCCCTGAGCCGACAATTCTCCTGCAGTGACACCTCTCACGGGAGCTAATGAGATCCGTGTCACAGAGCTAATGCGCTCTGACTGGACTCTTGATAGACACCCTAGTCCTTCAGGGGAGACCACAGGCCAGTACTGCCCCCCTGGGGCCAGGCCCCCACCCTGCCTCCTGCCAGCCCAGCTGTTTTTGCCAAACCATGCTGGGCAACAAGCTCCTGAGAGTCCACTTGGTGGTGTCTGGCCATCCCTTCTTACCATGAGCCTCAGAGGGACCCTCCTCAGGCCCTGAGCAGAGGGGTTAAGGAACCAGGGCAGGACCACCCAGCTGGGCATCAGGGAAGGTTCCAGTTATTCTCCCAGCCAGCTGAAATCAGCACTCTGTGCGGCTTCCATGTCCCAACAACAGGTGAGTTTTTACTGACATTTCCTGTGCAGATTTCTGGGTCCTGCTGTTAGAGAGATCAAGTATGGAGGGCCTGAACATCACCCCCAACAAACTGTAAGTGGGGTCCAAGGATGTAGTTTGTACATGCACACTGGGAAGTCCAGGCAAGATTCCCAGAAGAGGTGGCCCCTGGAAAACGGGCAGGATTTTCCCAGTCAATGAGGTGGAGAGCAAACAAATCAGAGTAAGAACTCTCAGAGCCAGAAGGAGGTCAGAAGCCAAGAGTTGCCGTGCTCTGGCTCTGAGGGTGACCGTAGCAGGCGTGAAAGGGTGGCAATGCCTCCCTTCCTTTCTTCCTTGACAAGGCTTTGTCAAGGCCTGTATACAGGTTTCACACTGACTGAGGGAAAAGAGGGAAGTGAGCTTGTGTTCTTCCTCACGTCTCTGTTGGTAGCACAAAGCCTGACACCAAAAAGGTGCTTCCTAGTTCAGCACAGCGGTAAGAACACAGACTCTGCCCTCAGATGAACCCGGGTTTGAGTCCTGGCTCTTCAATTCAACTGGCTATGCGACCTCAGGAGAGGCACTTAACTGAGTCTCAGCTTCCTAGTCTATAAAATGGGAATGATAATGCCTGCCTTCCATAAAACTGGTGTGAAAATTACATTAGTTAATAAAAAGTACCCCCAAATACTTGCTGACCCTTTGCAGAAACAAAAGCAGCACAACACAGCAGTCTCAAGTCCCCCGTGGAGGTTGTCCTGCCTCAAAGCCTGTGGTCCACAGGAAGGATGCAGACGGAGTCTGCTGACCTCTGGACATCAGCAGTTGCGCATATGCGCGGTCCCTCTTCTCCCCCACCCCGCTCCACACCACCCTGTTCACGAAATGTCCCTCTCCTGACTAAGAGGCCATGCTGACAGCCCACAACACCCCCCTTTCTGCCTGGAAAAAGAGCTCCACCACCTCCATTCCTGAACCTACCTCTCCCTCAGCTGCCAGGGCCAACTGTACCTGTCTGACGACCGCACCTGAGCTCCGTGAGGGCAGGGCTCTCTGTCACCTTCACCAGTACACCTATCACAGTTCCTGACACACAGCAGGTGCAAGGTAAGCATTCACTGACTGGTCCTCTGCCTCCATTCGCACGGCTACTGCTGGCTCTGAATTAACCATCACTTCCATGCATCTCATGGAACTGCCCCTTCTGCAGTTTCTCCTTGCTAGTCCTCCCTGCACAAACTCTGAGATGGCTTGAATTGAAGCCCAATTCTGAGCAGGTCACTGCTCTGCCAGGATGCCTCCACGGCTCCCCTGCAAATAGTTCAACCATGCACATCCATCCCAGTGGGCCCTCTCCCCTTCTACAGCCTACCTCCCAGCCCTAGGCCGGCAGCCCAACCCTCTAGCATGCCTGCCCCTTGCTCTCTCAGTGTCACCACACCCAGTTCTCAGCAGGAATCCCCACCAGGTAGGCCCCACAAACTCCCCTTGCCACCCATACCTTCGAAAGAGGCTCAGGAGATCTCCCTAGGGCCTAGGATCATCAGTGATTTGCACACAGGCCCACTGCCTACCCCCCACCATGGCATCATGGGAGAGCCAAGCGGATCCCAGAGATGGCTAAGCTGTGGGATCTGTGGAACCCTTGCCCAGCATCAACCAATGCCTACCCCCCCACCAATATACATACCACTCCCCACTTCAGGCTGGCAGCTCCTCACGCAGTTAATTAGCACTATGTCACTAAGGACCAGCCTGAGTGGCCAGTGACAGGAGATGACCCTTGACCCCAGGGCTGGGAAACAGTCCACATCAAACTCTTACAGCGCGACCCTTTTAGCACGCACAGTAACTCGGGGCACCGGCAGCTGAAGCTCATTAAAGCTGTCTCTTTGGCGCGAGGGCCATTAACCTCACTGCTCAAAACCAACGCCTCCCCTCCCCGCCTCTCCCAGCCCAATTAATGCCCTGCATCCTCCCTCCCCTCCAAACACCCCCACCCACACCTCAGAGCCAGCTGGGAGCTGGCCGGGCAGCCCTCTGCATTCAAAGATACAAAGACCCAGTGCCAGGAACCCCCAGTGCCCTGGGGAGGCCATGGTGTTGGCAGGGCCACAGAGGAGGGGGCTGCCTGAGTACCTACTGTGTGCTGGGCCAGGCACTGCCCAAGCCCTTTACACAGGCAGCTTCACTGAACCTCCCCACCAGCCCTGAGAGGCACCGGCACTGTCCCTTGTCTGAGGTCACAGGGCTCTGGGCGGTACAGCCAGAACTTCCTCTGGCTCCAAAGCCCTTACTCCATTGTCACTTGTAACCTCGGACAGTCCCCTGTGTCCCAGCTGGATGGAAAAGCCTTCTTCCCTGGAGAGGGAAGGAACACCTCAGGAGTCCTAACAGAGAGGGAAGAAGTAACCTCTTCCTCTCACAAACACACCCTGCGACACATCCACAGACACAGGGCACCCAGCTCAAGGCCGACCCAGCCCCGCTGGTCCCTCTAGCAGCCAGACTCAACTACTGGCAACCCCTGCCTGCCTGGGCCAGTGCAAGTCTTCTCACTGATCGTCATTCTCTGGTCCCTCTCTTTCCCATCTCTCTGGCACGGATTCATCTACTCTCTCTTTTATTCAGCCGCCCACCCCAGTGTTCACTAACGTCCACTAAGAACCAGCGTGTGCAGTGTGCGCTGCCCGTCGGTGCTGAGGAGGGGCTCTGATAGCTGTCCTCTCGCTCATGAACCTCCTGTCTCCTCAGAACCGCATCGAAGAGCCAACCCTTTAACCAGGCATTCAAGACCCACTTATTTCCCCATTTCTTTTCCAGTTGTTCCCTGACCCAAGTGTCCCTCCCACTCCAGTCACAGCCAACTACGTGTAGGCGTCTAAGTTGTCCTCAACGTGCCCTTGTGCCCTTAAGTAGAAAACCCTTCCTCCATTTTTCTACCTAGCAAACTCCTATTCATCCTTCAAGGATTTCCTGACTCAAGTGTCTTCTTCTCTAGGAAACTCCCTGCTGAGCTCCCAAGCATCTCACCTTGCTAGGTTTGTGGTCTCCTCTAGGCTGTACAGAATAGCTCCTATGGAAGGGAATAGGAGTTGCTGTGGGGTACCTCCAATTCCTTAGACCTGTTGACTGCTTCCTCTTTCCCCCTCACCCTGGACCCCAGAACAACTTTGGGGTATCCCAACAAGAATGATACAGGGCATCTCTGAAGTCAGTGAGATGTACATAAAGCAGAAGTCACTTTGGCACCTGAGGACAGGGGAATCCTCCCTTGGGGCAGCCTAGGTGTTCCTATTAACAGCCCTTAGTACCCTGGGTACCCAGTTCAGCCTCTATCTTGTCCTAGGATGTGACCTCCTTGAAGACAAGAATATCCACTCAACATGCCCAAAACCCACCAGGCACCAGTGAGCTCTGTGGAAAGGATGAAGGGCTGGTCTGTGACAGGTAACTGGGTCCTTTTGGTGTATCTTGCTGGTCCCTCTGCTACCACAGCTCCCCAAAGGTACACAGGTTATGATAATGTCATACCACCTCCCAGGAATACCACCCTACCCCGCTCCTCCCTACTTGGAACAAAGCCTACGCTTGTCAAGTATTCGCATGATGCGTGCTCACACACAGAAAATCAGATACACAGAAATGAACAGACACACTTTCTGTAGATACACACACGGGTTGATGGTTGCTTCCATATACAGACAAATGACCTCAGGAAAATCAACCCAGATATATTATTACACTCACTCACAAACACACCCCCCAATACTGATATATCTGAAGTCAGCAGAGCCTCCAATGCCTAGAATCACAGCCACTCCAGCCCCCTCCCAAGCAGGGATCCCTCTGAGGGTGCAGCCCCACCCGATACCCCAAGTGGCCCCTCCCAACCCAGGCACCGCTCAATGGAGGCTGCTGCTCCTGCGGGGGAGTCAATACCCTGTGGACGGAGCCATCGGTCAGAAGGACCCCGACTAATTAAAAGCTGGTGAGGTTTAAATAATTCATCTCCTTAACTCCCATTGATCGCCCAGTTTAGTCGCCACAGACTTGAAACAATATTAAACAGCCTCCTCTAGCTCCACGGGGGTGGGAAAGCTGACATGTGCCCACCCCTCTGAGGAAATCACCCAGCAGAGATACAGGCAGGGTTGGGGATATCTTGGCCTGAATCCAAGGCCACCTGTGACCCACCCAAAGCCCAGACCCCAGTCTCCTCCTAAACAGTGTTTTGAGAGGTCTTTTCCAATGGTCTGGTTCACTCTCCCCTAGGCCACCCTTCTTCCCCACTCCCCCCAGCTATGGAAAGCACCCCGTTAGAGCAGAGAATGAGCCACAGAACCCCTCTGTGTGCCAGGGGACTGGGGCATGCAGGCAGGGGCTGACTGAGCTGCCAAGGAGTATATGTGGAGGGACTGACCAATGCCGCTGTGGGGCCGGCCTATGTGTTGCAGGCTGAGGCCCTTGTTCATGTCTAGAAGTCCATTCTTGGGCCAGCAGCCCATGGCGAAGCTGTAAGCCTGGAAGACAGGAGGCAAGAATGGTTAACAGAGGCCCTGACCCCCAATACTCACCACCTCCACCCTCCAGCCAAATCTTCCCACTAAGGGCTTACTCTCATTATGTCCCTTCATGAGAGTCCCCTCACTGGGTCCCCTTTCCACCAGGGCCCCCATCAGAAAATCCCTTCTTTTTTCAGAGCTCCTTTTGTTCTAGGCAGCTCCCCATCAGAGACCTCCAGCCCCCAACGGGTGCCCTCTTGCCAGGCTCCTCTAGAGAGCTCCCATTTATTAAGACCCTCCTTCTCAGGACCATCCTGTCATCAGGGCACCCCCTTCACCAGGTAGCCCTGTTAGAGTCCCCCCTCCAGTGTACCCAGCACGGTGCTGGGCCCCTCCCCACAGTATTGGTGGTCATAAAGCCTGGTGTTGGGAAGGACTTGGAGACCAACATATCCAAACTTCACTCTCTAGATAGGAAAACTGAAGCAAGAGGGGCTAACCACCTGCCCTTGGTCTACTTGCTTTAGACTGAGAAGGAGGCCAGGTTGTAGAAGGCTGAGTGCCATGCGTGGGCTCAACTGAGGAGGGGTTAGGTCACCTGGTTGACTCAAGCAGCTGTGAGGGGAACACATGAAGAGAGAGAGAGAGAGAGAGTGTGTGTGTGTGTGTGTGTGAGAGAGAGAGAGAGAGAGAAAGAGAGAAAGAGAATGTGTGTGTGGTAGGGGGAACAGATCTCTGCTGAAGGTCAAGTGCTCACTTATGCATATTCAAAGCGGCCACCCATCGATCTGTACTTAATTGTTTTCCTGGGGTTGGGGAAGGAAGTGCTGGGGGCATCGATCTGCTCAGGCCCCTAGCACTTCATTGCCCCCCTCCATTCCCTACTCACGCCACCTGACCGCCACCAACCTCAACGGTGGGAGGCGGTACATGGCAGGACCAGGGATGGAACTTTTCTTTCACGGTCCCTTACAGGCACAACCGACTTGACGTCACAGATGAGGAAACTGAGGCCCAGAGAGAAGAGACTTACAAGGGTTAGAATGCAATTAAGTGGCCCAGTGGGAACTGAATTCCTGCTCAGCCTGCTAGCAAAGTCCTGGGCTTCTACTGGGGGCTTGTGTAGCTGGCTGGCCCTTCAGACATTACCCATCCCCTCACCTTTGAAGTCCTGGAAGCCCAGGCTGCCCTGCTCCCAGTGGCAGGAAGCATATGGGATATGGTCAATAGGAATGTAGCTTGGGGGAGTTCCCAGAAGCTAGGTGGGGAGGCCACAAGTGGAACGAAGGTGACTGCAGCCACGTTCAGACAGGCACTGCAGCGCCCCCACCCATGCCCCGGCCTGGAGGCCCTCATCCCACTAGAGACTCCCTCACAGCAGGCAGGGCCTAACCCCAGGTCAGAAACCAAAGACAGAAGGCTGGACACGGAGTCCGCGCTGAGGCCAAGGGGCTGGTACCCCTCCCTCCCAGCTGCAGGAGCCAAGCCCTGGCTCTGCGGGTGCTTCAACCTTAGCGCCGTCCCAAGCTGCTTTCCTTGACCACAGAGGGTCCCAGCCACAACTCAACGTCCCAGCCAACCTTCCCACACTTGCCCAGGCCGCAGCTGGACCCACAAATCGGGGGCTGAGTGTGAGGCTCAAGGGCAGGGGAGAGAACGCTGGCTTGCAGCCAGGGCAGAGCTGGGGAAACGCAGGCAGCGAGGGAAAGGAGCCAGTGGGTGGTGCACAGCTGGATGAGCCGCTGAGCGTGGTCAGGGCCATGGCTGGAGCACAGTGGGCCAGAGAGCAGTGGCGGGCCGGCTTTCAAGTACTTTAAAATCACTTACAAAGGCCGGATTAAACGATCAGAAATTCCATTTAATAGGACAAATAAAGAAATAACAATCTACCCTATCAGCCTGGAGAAGGTGAGCTGGATGGGTTTTTTTCCCCTCTAAAAAGGAAAAAAGGAAGGAAGGGGGAAAAAAGAAGGATAATGTGTGTTTACTCAAGCAAAGAAAAAAATATTTAAGTGATGTCGGGGAGAAGATTGCAGTAACTAGTGAAGAATAACATCGTCTACTTTGCTGTCAAATCACACCCGAATTTCAGTAATAGATTCTCGGCTGACACTCAATTCAATTCGAAGGTGATCCTGCTTTATCCCAGCCCATCAAATATTAAACACTTGCATTAGCAGGTGCTGCCGCTTCCCGGCTTAAAGCGGCGGGCGGGCAGCGGGCTGCTGAGGCCCCTCTGCTCTGCTCGAGGCTTGGGGACAGGGCAGCTCAACGTTATCTGCACGTCATCCCGAGTCTTATCGCAGCTAAGCGGGAAGACCACTTCAGATAACATTAGATGCTTGCCCTGACGCGTCACTGTGATTAGATTATTATTATAATTATGACTCCCCAAGATCTTCCCTAGGCTGGGACATATGGAAGGGGTCAGAGGGTGGCAGAGCCCAGGAAGGCCGGGCTGGGCCTGGCTGGACCAGGGCAAGCTGGAACCCGGGCAGGAAAGCAGAGGTAGCAGGCAAGGCAGTAGCCCGGTCCCGCCTGACGGATGCCTTTCAGGAAGGGCAGTCTAGCTTGTCAGAGCGAGGGCGAGATGAATTGGCGTCTCCAGCGTGGCCGCGTGTGTCATGCGCACAGTTTCATATTCCCAGATAAGGCAAGATAACCAATTGCTGCCGTGACATGGCCTCATCCAGCACTTCCTCAGGGGGCACGGGCGGGGGGAAGGGGGCAGCATGTGCACATGGGTCTGCCAAGCTCCTAATAAGAGGGATTTAATTTTTACAAATGCTGCTTCCAGCGGGGCCTTCACATACCAGCCAAAGTCCAAAATTATATTAAAAACGGTTAATTAAAACTGCTCTCCTTCAGCCTGGGCTCTCCCCTTGCTGCCCCTGCTGAGAACCCTGGCAGGTCTCCCCCAGGTACTGTCACACACCCCTGCAGAGCTGAACCTTCAGAAGTGACCACCAGCCTCAAGGAACCCCCACAGGCACAGTCCCAGGGCACAGTCCCACAAGCTCCCTCCAACTCCTGCCATCTGAGGGACCCCTCGGTCACAGCCAGTAGATGCAGAAAGCCACCCAGAGAACACAGGGTCCTACAGCAATCTGTGGTCTGGATCCTCACACCTGCTACCCCTCTATGCCTGTACCCACATGCCCACCAGCCCCAGCACTCACTTCTAAAGTCCCTCCCTACCAGACACATACAAAAGCAAGTGTGCACACCCACACAGGCACCAAACTCTCCCTCTAGTTACTCAGCGCATCCGTCCACTCCCCACTCCCTCCAGACGTCCTCCCGAAGATTACATCCGTCTATGAATCCGAGCAGAGCCTTCCCAGGAGCCCACTCAGGACAAGCTGATGTGGGTTGTGCCTCAGAGCGTCTGACTGAGAAGTCAAGGCTGGGACCCTGGGAAGCAGCAGAACATGCGGATCAGGGAGGCTGTCCCCTGTGGCTGCCCACAGGGACAACGGAGAGAAACAGCCTGTGTGGGGCTGGAGGCAGCTAGGAAAGCTTCCTGGAGGGAGCGGTAGTGGGGGGCTGGGCGGGGGTCTGACAACATTCCAGGCAGGAGACACAGCAAGGACAAAGCAGAATGGCAGGAGCAAGCTCGGTGAGAGCCCACCGGGCAAGGGTTTGGGTGTGGCTGGGGCGGCCCACAAGGACGGAAAGAGCCTATCTTGAGGTGCTACCTCCCAGCTCTGTGTACCAACGGCAACACTGGCATCAATCAAGGGACCTAATTATTGCTCATCCCCTTTCTCCTGCCTGCTTCCGTTCCCTGCTCCCTCCCTCTCTCCTGCCAGCCTACAGGGTGTGGGGGTAAGGGACCTAGGAGTTTTCTGACCTCAATCAGCGCGGGGCAGGAATCTGTTTTAAGAGCTCTCGCCAAAAGCCTTTGCCCAAGCCCCTTTTCCACACTGGTTCCAAATTCTTGGGGTGCCACTTCTCCAGCTGCACCTCTCCCACCCACCAGGGCCCACCTGCCCAGCTGTGGCTTCCTGGCCAAAGAGTGGGGCAGGTGGAGTTGGGGTGAAAGATGCTGGGCCTACCAAACCACCCCACCACAGCCCTGTGCCAGGCAGGCACGCACACTTTCCTTCCCCTGGGCTGCTGTAATTTCCATGCGCGGGGAAGCAGGTGCCGAGCTGCTCCCGGCTGGCTCTTCTCTCTCGCGGCTCTGCCCGCCTTGGCTGCTGCCCCATTAGCTTAGTGGCCAGCCATCTGCGACGGGCCTGCCACGCAGCCCTGCTGTAGGCGCGGCGGGTGGCCCCCTGTGTAACAGGGAGCTTTGCCATTAGCGCCTTTAATATTCTGACACCTCAGCACAGCCTGCTATTACATGCAAACGCTGATCGCCCTGTGAAATTACATTGCTGGGCCCGCGAAATGGAATCGTGTATAATCAGCCTCCTCCATGCACTGTCAGTCCCATCACAAACACGGCGCCCGGCGGCTTACGGGGGCTTAGCAGCCGCGACAAGTGTATTGGGTTTAATAGATGAAGTAGCCCTCATCGGCAGCAGCATCAGATCCTTCAAAGAGGAAGGAAGAGGCATCGATGGCTGCTAGGGCGTCTCTGCCCACCCATTCACTACCTGCCAGGGCCCGGAGGGTGGGGGGCGCCGCTGAGTGGGCAGGTCAGTGGTTGGGGTTAGAACCCAGACTGCACACAGAAGCACAGACTGCTCCGTAACTTCCAGAAAACCCAGAGCTTCCAAGCTGGAACCAGTACATCGGACCTATCCAGCTTCCTCATGAGATGGGGAGGAGCAGGCCTTTAACCAGACCTCTGGGTGACATGTCACCTGGTGGACCTAAGGCTGATGGGTCATTTCCCAAGATGAGGAACCAAATCAAATCACCTGCCGTTCCCACATACACCTAACAGACGAAGCTGTAACGGTGAGAGTCCGGCGGATGGGGGAGAGAAAGCCAGACAGACATAACTGCTACTTAATTCCTTATCGAATTGGCCAGCACTTCTACAGCTGGTGAACCAAGTAGCAAGGACACAGGTAAACACGAGGATGGCAGACCCAGCAGCCCAGGCCTCAGAGAAAGGCAGTGTGGTCCGGCTCAGGAGTCAGACAAACACAAATTTGATTCCCAGTTCTGCCAGTTATTAGCACGGTCACTTGGGAGGAGTTAGCAAACGTCTCTGAGCCTGTCTCCTATACTACACTGTGGGTCTATAGTTCTTTCCCCAGGGACACTTGAGGTCACTTGGGAACGTCCACTCCCACTGTGACCTCCAGACAGTCTTGGTGCCGTCACCCAAAATACACTGCCTTTGAGAACGCTGCTCCCGCTCCCTTTCCTGTGCTCAGCCTAGCACCAGTTGCGGCAGACTGTTTTCCAGGGATGGCTGCAACACCATCTCCCGTCTCACCTGCTCTTCTTACAATGTGACTTTGACTCCCCTGTTATCAAGAGAGGGAGTCTACATCCCTCTCTTTGAAACAACATACGCTTTTGCAACTATTTCAACTAAGACGGTAATGCAGAAGTAATGGGACTTCAAGGCGATCGCAGAGATAGAGGAGGCAGCTTCCTCCTCATTCACTGGAACACTCGCCCTGGAGCCTGAGCGGCTCTGTAACTAGCCAGACTGCTCCAAGGCAGCCATCTTCTGAGGAAGCCCAAACTAGTCTGTGCAGAGAGCACATACAGAAGCCATGAGACTAGGCAAAGAGAGAGAGATGCCCAGCCAGTCCCCCGCTGATCCCTGTGCCAGCTCCAAGGACTAGCTCCAAATGAATGAGAGAGGCTAGGCCAGAATCACCTTACGGAGCCCTTCCTAAATTCCTGACCCACAGAAGCCACAAGATATAATAAGAGAGCTGATGTTGTGTTAAGCCACTAAATTTGGGGGTGACTAATTATGCAGCAATACTAACTAGAAAACTAATACCTACTCACTTCTGGATGTACTCTGCCAATACCTTCAACTTCCTGCGGCTTTGAGACTGTCATTCCTCCCCTCTCTCTGGGACTCCACTCCAGGTCATCATCACACTGGGTAACTCTAGTATGTACAGGACAGCCCACCCATGAACCCTGCCTTTCAGTTTCTCAACTTCCTGTGCTTTAAAGATCTTCTCCTCTACCTATCTAAATCAGCCATCTATCCCTACGGCCACACTCAGGGCCTTGTTATCACCCAGAACTGCTCTCCCTCAGAAATCTTACAATGACAGATTTCACTCTGACCCCAGCCTCCTATCCTTCCAGCTTCTGTACCCTCTATTCTTGCTCTTTCCCCAGTCAGTCCATCCCCTTCTGGGCTCAATCCTTTTTCTACCAGGCCCAGAGCCCTGGGATCTATCACTGCAAGCACCCATTCCCCAGTCTTCAACCTCCCTGTCCACTTATTCTCGTACACCTTCCCTGAAAAAACCCAGTGATGACTCCACTTCTGCACACTTGCACCTGCGTTCAGTGATGCCAGAAAGTCACTCTGATGCATAGAAAGCGGCCACTGTGGGTACAAGATTGCAACCTGAGCAATTCTCAGTGGTACGCAACAATCCTGCTCTTCTCTGACTTTCACAAAGCTAATAAAAGCTGTGGCACAGAACTCTTTCAACTGCATGCCCCTCATCTACAAATTCATCTGTACCTTTCCCTGCCTGCTCCTCCAGTGACGCTGTTCTACCAGAAGGGACACCTCGCTTCCTGTCTAAGGCCAATCGCGTACTCGTGCTTGACATCTCACCCTTCTCCTGCCTGCTTAGTCCTGCTCCATCTGGGATCCTCTTTCTTTCTAAATCCTTAACCTTCCCCTCTCTGCTGGCTCCTTTCCACTAGCATTTTAGCAAATGTTTGAATCTCTATCCACTTATTACATAACTTCTTGTGTCTCAGGTTCCTCTTTGTAAAATGGGGGTAATAACAGTTCCTACCCCATAGAGTTGATGTGAGGATTTAATGAATTACTGTGTGTAAAGTGTTTAAAACAATGCCTGGCCCTCTGAAAGTGATGTCAGTATTAGAATATTATTTTTAAAGCCCTCCATTCACTCCACATCCCCATCTGGTGACTGACTGTTTTCCTGTTAACCAAACTTCTCAAGGTTGTCTCCACTCGCCTCCGCTTACCTTCCCCATTGCTTCTTAAACCCTGCAGTCTGGCTTTTGGCCTGACCAGAATCACTCAGCTCCTGCTAAAGCCGACGGTCCTCACCACGCTGCCCACACGCAGGGACAGTTTCAGAGCTTTCCTGTCTCTGCCTCTCTGTGGCCGGCTTCAGCTTCCACATTCTTCTCCTTTGGTTCTCTTTGAGTTCTCTTATCTCTCTGCCCTGCCGCTTTCCTCAGACTCTCCCTGTAGTCCCTTCTGCACGCAGACCATCCTCCTCGTGGGCTCAGGTGCTCTCACTTCCTGTCTTTGTCTACACTCCACTGCTCTCCCTGGGTGACTTTTTCAACTTCCTGTCTTCCACGTCTCCAACTTCCAAATTGATACTCTTTGCCACTACTTGAGTATCAAACACGTATAGTCTATTGCCTACCTGACATATGCACCTGGATTTCACCCAGGTACTTCATTCTCAAACATTAAAACAAAACAAAAAACCCCAAAACCAAAAAAATGTTTCAACATCTCCTCTCCCAAGTTATCCTTCTCTTGGCTTCCCACATCCCAGTGAAAGCTGTCATCATCTCTGTGGTCTACCAGAAATGTGGGGTCTACTGTGCTTTTTTTTTTTTTTTTTAAGATTTTATTTATTTATTTGAGAGAGAGAGAGAGCGTGTGTAAGGGGGGAAGGGTCAGAGGAAGAAGCAGACTCCCTGCTGAGCAGGGAGCCCAATGTCGGACTCGATCCTGGGACTCCAGGATCATGACCTGAGCCAAAGGCAGTCGCTTAACCAACTGAGCCACCCAGGCACCCTCCACTGTGCTTCCTTCTTCTTGCTCACTGCCCCTGAGTCCTGGGACTGCTCTCTCGTGCCTCTAAGACTCGACTTGCGCAGTTCCTTCAGCCTGCCTAGAATACCCTTGGCCTTCTCCCACTTTTTGTCCAAGAGAACACATTCTAACTCTTCTTTCACCACTAACTCAAAGTACCTTCCTTTACCAAGTCTTCCCTGACTCGTTTCTTCTTTAAATCCACCCATACTCTGAACAGCATCTGTAACACCAGATTAGCTTACATAACTGTTACCCCACGGCGATGCTGGGAGATTCTTAAGGGCAGGAGCTGTATCTGCTGTTTCTCTAAATGGTCTCCACTGAGGGAAGGGAAACGAAGACATCTCTTTGGGCCTAATTCTGCCAAGCAGGAAAGCCTGGTTTTCAGAGTTGCTGCTCCTGTTGGCCCTATCCAGTCTCCCTCAAGACCCACTGCTGTTCTAGCTCAGCAGACCAGCAACCCCCCCACAGCTAACCTTAAAACTGGGGGCTTGGCTGCCTGTGTTAGAAGAGAAGGGGAGACTGTTTCTGTCCCCCTTCTCTTTTTCTGAGCTCTTTGGCTTTATGGGTAGCTCCCGCTTCGTTCCTGTGGCCCAGCAGGGGCGTGGCCAGCACAACTACCGCAGCAAGAAGGATGGACACTCACATCAGCGGACAAAACCCATCCTCTCTGCCCCCTGTGGGTAGTTCTGCATGCTCATGGTATTCCCTGGCTACCGACATACTTCAGGGGTCCCAGAGCCGCCGCCGCCTCTGCCCATCCACAGAACTTGAGCGGGATGGTTACTGTCTCTGTGTACTTAATCTTCCGCACACAGCCCACAACAGGAGGGCTGCCCCCGGGTGTGCTGGACCACCACCACAGCAAAGGCAGGGGCTGCACCACAGGGCCAGGGTTCGCAGCACTGGGAGGACAGCTGCCAACTCAGCTTGATCCCATGAGGGTCCCGAGTCTATTTTCAGGTGGAGTAATCCAGAGCCTTTGCTTCACTGCTGAGTCAGAGGGGACCTGGGGACACCGAGGTTTCTGAGGCGAGAACCAGATAAGGAGCTCCTGAGCCACGCTGCCTGAGCCCCCCTGGAAGAGGCTGGCCTCTCTGGGGCTCCACACGCACTGTCACAGAGTCAAAGGCAGCAGGTCTCAGCCAGCTGCCCAGGGTGAGAGCTACCTTGTGAGTTTTCTTTGTTTTCATTACAATTTCCTCTCCCATTGCTTCTTTTTAGGCAGCCCTTTCCTCCCCGGGGTGCTGGGGATTGAATGAAACACCACCCCCGGCTCCAATAAGTGTATTTCAATTACATCTGTCACTGCATAACGATATAATGATATATCATGTGATATTAAATCCATGGTAATCATATCAGGGATTTTTTTTAATCGTGCACTAATCGCATTATTACATCTCTATAATTAACAACAGGAGGTATGGAAATTCAGTTAAGGCAGAAGGCTCAATGTACTCCCCTCACCCCATTCCTGCCCTAGCTTCCCCAGATTAGGGCCTGATTAGGAGTTGGGAACTGCAGGGCGCTAGCATGATGGGCCAAAGCTCCCACCTCCCAGTGCTTCGGCCACAGGCAGAGCCTTCAGCATCCAGGGCTGGCAGAGATAGGACAGAATGAGACCAGGGTGCGGTCTTGTAGATGCTCAGTAAAGAGCCTGGGGTAGAGGCCACACAGAGAGGCCCAATGACAAGGCTCAGCTGGGCCTTCTAGGCCTCCAGTCATTGCAGCACCAAATCTTCACCATGAGGAGGGGTGCTATCTTTCCTTCCAACCAGCAAGGCTCTCAAAGGTGCCTGCAAGGCACAAGGCAAATTCCTGCCTCAGGGTCTCCTAGATCAGAATTCCTCTTGCTACTGCTACACACATTCCCTCTCTCTGACCTAGCCTTCTGTGGTGGCAGCTCTTAACATCACCAGCTCCAGCAGCTGTGATGTCGCTGCCTCTTGGTCCTAAAATCCCTGAGCTGAACAAACCCAATTCTTCCTGGGGCCATTCCTCCCCAATTCTTTCTCTGAAGATTGGCCCTTCATATTGTATGACAAGTGGGTTTTTGATAACCACTGGGGTTGTTCCCCCATCCCCCAAAATGGTCCAGGTTCTTACGTCCTTCCACCCAGACCTATATGGAGAGGGGAGGGGCCTGAGACTGCAGCTTGAACTATGTCAAATGACCCTGTCTCTCCCACCTACCCCCCTTCCCGATACTGAGCTGTGAGGGCTAATCCCCTCAGGGGTGTCAGAACCAGTCTGCAAAGCAGAATTCTGTGTTTCAAGTCCAAAGCTTTGAACTTGGCATGTAACTAGTCCTCAGTGAGGGGCAGGCATTTTGCTAAGTTTGACTCTCAGAAGTTGGACAGGCCTGAAGATAAAAGAGAAAAATCATGTCCTTTTTCCTAATAAAAAGGAGACACTAATAGCAGTCAGCACTTAGGCAAAGCACTTTAAGTTTCTAAAGTGCTTTCCAAATTAAAATATAATCCTTTACTGAGCATGTGACACCACCACCACCACCAACCCCTCACACACGAAAGCATGTGCCTGCTTGCACATAGCACACACACCTTCGTTTTCTTTCTCCCTGGGAAAAATGACAAGGATGTTCAAAACTTTCATCCCAGACCTCCCTCAACCTTCATCCGTTTGCTCATATAACACACACTTATTGAGCCATTACCATGTGCCAAGTTCTGCGCTAGGTGCTGGAGACACACAGAACAAGTGGACTAGGCCACTGCCCTCAAGGAGCTTCCAAGCTAGGAGAAACACAGAAACTGACATGTGGTGGGGGGCTGAGATCAAGCAACAGGAGCCCTGAGGCAGAAAACCTAATCAGGCCTGGAGGGAAATCAGCTACAAGACTGATGTGGCCTTCAGTAGGACATCCAAGGCGGGGTGCCTAGAGAAGGTGGACATGTGGGCCTGGAGCTCGGTTCAGAGGTCCAAGCTGAGATAAGGAAGTCCTAAGAATGTGTATGGGTGGCACTTGAAATGGAATAGGTAAGATCACCCAGAAAGAGAATAAGAAAGCTTTGAGGGTCAGAAGAGGCCCTCTCTTCTTTGATGTTTGGAGGGAAAAGAGAAAGACAGAGAGATGGAAGGCTGAAACCCTAGGGCCTCCAGAACCAACGCCCAAAGAGCCTCCTCTCTAGGCACGCCCACCATCCTGGCCCCCCGTACGCCCTTGTCACCGCCACCTTCACTCTGCCTGGACGTGGCCTGATGGAAGAGTGCAGGCTTTGTAATCACATTGACTCGCTCGTGACGAACATTTACTGACAGCCTATTATATGCCAGGTCACATGTACACATTAGCAATACAGACACAGTACTGTCTTCAGAGAGCTTCACAGTCTGTTGGAAAAAACGGATGTTAAATAAACAGCAACATAAATAACCACTAAGCTGTACCTATAGTAAGGACTCAAAGAAGAAAGGTAGGCTGTTAGCACAGAAGACAGGAACTTGAACTAGATGGGGAACGCGGCCCTGAGGACAGGGAAGCAGGAACTGAAGGACTGGAGGGGGAGGTATCTGGGGTCAAGGGCATGATGCATGCTGAGGCCTTTAGACAAACGGTAACAGCACTTGGAAGGAATCAAACTCTTGATATCTCTGGAGCACAGGAGGCAAGTATGAGATGTGGCTGATGAGGAAGACAGGAGATGCCCGGCCATGGAGGGCCTCAGAGGACACAATAAAGAGTTTCACTATTGTTTCCTAAGGTGATGGGAAGCCATCCAAGGGTCTACCACTGTCATGCGATGCGATCTTAGGGTGCTGTACCAAAGTCAAAAGTTGCTTTGCACACCTACCCTTCCCTATTCCTAAGGGTAGTCAGGCCTGGGAAAAGCGAACAGAGAACCAAGATCATTTTCTGCTGGAAGGAGAAAGAGAAACTGCATAGGCAGCTGAACTCATTCATTTATTCACTGAAGACTCACACATTCACTGAAGGCCTGCCAGACCCTGGCACCTCAACTGAATCACATGTACACCCTGTCCTCAAGAGCTCACAGTCCTTCGCAGGGAAATGAATACAGATGCCACGAAGTGCCCAGTCACTGTGACAAAGTGGTCAGTGAGAACTGCAGTAGTGTTACGAAGGAGGACGGTGCTCGGGCCCAGAGGCATGTGGAGCCCAGAATAGGTGTGCTGCCTCCTGGGCCTCTCTTCAGCGCAAGCAGCCGTTGGCCGGCTGGGACAAGCACTCCTACACAGACTGCACATGGGGCTGGGGGTAGAGTATGAGAAGGACCCTGAGCCAAGGCTCCCAGGAAAGGGCTGGAGAGCAAGCAGCAATGAAACTGAGCCAGGATCTTCTGGTTGCACAAATGAAGGTTGGAAGGATGAGACCAAAGAAAGCTACAGAGGGCAGAGGAGGGAAAGGCTCACTGTATCATCCCAGGATGATGGAAGGGGCACCTTCAGAATAAGCAACAGGGCTTAAATAGGAAATCACTTCAGGAAATGATGCAGGCAACTCCAGTCCCCAGGCCTGTTTCCTCTTTGGAAAGTGAGGGTCTTAATTACTTGATTTCTTAGGTCCCTTCCTGATCTGAAATTCGCTGGATCTTAGGTGAACCTCCCACAAAAGTCAGGCTTATTTCTGATCTCACAGCTTTGCTTATGCTATTTCACCCCCAAAACACCGGCCTTCTTCCACCTTCTCCAAATCCTACTTGTCTGCAAGGACACCACTTCCAGGAAGCCCCTCCTGATTTCTCTTCCTCCCTCCCCCATGTCCCACCTGACCTCCACAGTTCATACTATGGTTCTTCCTACAGCACTTTGCTTAATTACATATTACATGGGGTCTGGTTCTCTTACTTGACTGGTCTGGGGACTGTCTTGTCTCTCCCTGACCCCTGACATCCATTTTAGAGGCAGGAGGGGAGCTCTACTCTTGCAGGTCTTAGAAGTAGGCAGAAGTCTGGGTCCCCACTCCCTCTGCCCACAGTCCTTTGAGAACTCGACAGGCCTCTACTTGAAAAGGGTGCTAAAAGCAATGATGTCTCCAAGTGTGATGGGAGATATTTGTGTCTGCTTTACCCTTGGCTTTTTGCTCCGGTTCAGGTAGGAGCGGGGTGGGCCGGCTGGCAGATCTGAGAGAGCGGCACGCCCCAGCGGGCAGGGTGCACAGCGCGGGGAAGGCGCGAGTCAGTCTGGAGTGCTCCCCATTTATCAAGCTCACGCAGGCCGCCAGCCGAGCGAGTCTTTCTATCATTACACCTCTCAAAATCCGATTCATACCACTAATCCTGCCTTCATTCTCCCAGATTAATAACATCTCTTTCAACCTTCACAGTGTGATAAATAGACAAAGAGAGAACAAAAGGAGAGACAGAAGAGAGAGAAAGAGCTGGAGCAAGTCCCCATAATAGAGAGAGCTGAGAAAGAGGAGAGGGAAAAAAGGAGAGCGAGCGAGAGCAGGCAGCGGCCGGAGACTACAGCTACCTCAGAGAGCCGCGGAGGAGAGCGGCCGCCGCGCCCCGCTATGCGCTCCGCTCCGTCCCTGAAGAGAAAGAAAGGCTCGTTAACAGCTCCTTCCTGCCTGCACTTTTGTTCAGATTCTTTTCTTCCCTTCCAATCCTGCTTTAGGTCAAATTCTAGTGAAAATGAGTCTCCCGGCTTCCCGGGCTCCTCCCAGCCTCCCTACCGGGCCCAGGCAACCAATGGGCCCCTGGCAGCCGGGCTGGATCAAGGCCCACGGAGGGCTGGGAAGGGGTTTAGCAAGGGTGAGGCAAGCCGGCCTAAAGCTTCCCCAGAGCTGCTGCCTCAGCCCGCCCCCTGCCTTGCTCTTCAGGCTGACCAGGAGAGGAAACAGCAGAGAGGGCCTGGCGTCCATTTCCCAAGGCTCTGCCCTGTACGTCTCTCTGACCTAAAGCTCTGGCTGGTCCAATCCAAGGCCCCTAGCCCCCAGCAGCCCAGCTAGATGGTGAAAGTAGGCATCACTCAGGCTTGCTAAAACAGAGGTGTGGCCCATACCATCAAATTACAATGGAGAAGTGTGCCTGGGAAAATAAATCGCACTGGGTCCCAGCTCTAGCCCTAACACAACTCATCTGTGACGATTCTCCTTATTCTCTCTGCCCAGAGGCTCGCCCATACTTGTCTCCATAGCACACTTCCCATCCTCCTCAGACTCAGTTCAAGAGCCCCGGCCT
Source organism: Ailuropoda melanoleuca (assembly GCF_002007445.2). Lineage (NCBI taxonomy): Eukaryota > Metazoa > Chordata > Mammalia > Carnivora > Ursidae > Ailuropoda > Ailuropoda melanoleuca. The sequence continues at coordinate 20,603,576 of NC_048219.1, forward strand.
CTTCTGGATGCCCGTCAGAGCTCTTCCAGAAGAATTCAGGCACTCCCTCTTCTGGGCTCTGGAAAGCAAAACCATTTACATCACCCTATAGTGACTATCTGTCTCCTTCACTCCACTGGGAGTCTGTCAGAATTCTGAGTTCTCTATTCCCAGGTCCAAGCCACCTATGGCACTTTCATTCTTTCTTGACTTTGCCCAAACTAGCCCTAGTCGAAGGCTAAGCCAAACAAGAGTTGATCTTTCCTCTGGACTGCAAAGTATTCCTAGGCAGCCTGCAAGCCTCGCTGAGAGGCAGGGGCAGAAGCACTGCACCTTGGGAAGTCCTCTTGGCTCTGCGCATCCACTTCCTTCACAATCCATCAGATGGGACAAGGTGGATTTTTTTTTTTTAACAATCCAAAAACTTTACTGACTTAAACCTGATTGGAATATGCCAGATGAGAATCAATACTGTACAGAAAGTTGTACAGAATTTTTTACACAGAAAACTGTGTATCACATACGTTTTATCTATCTGAAAATTTTTTTACAGCAAGCTCCTCAGATTATTCTATCCCTTAGTAAACTCTTATAGTGGGAGGTGGGGTGGCACATGTGCAGAAGGAAGGCCTATCTTGCCCAACCCAGCCTAGTAGAGGGAGGCGTCCAAGAGAGTCAAGGCTTCTCCAAGGATGGAGGTTGATGGTAGAGAGAAGCAGAGCCGCAGGAAAAAGCTGGTGGCCTTGTGGTCTGTTTAGAGGCAAGTCCTATCTAGGAAATACCCTGCAGACACTTGCCAGCTACTTTCCTCTAAAAAGCCTCCCCCTATCCCCTGCCCCAAAACACAGCCCTCTTTTTGGATCAAAATGGCTGCTACCTACTCCCACCATTCATTCCTGGGGAACCCATCACTTCCAGCGCCAACCCTCAGGTTTGGGGAAAGAATTTGAAGCTCAGAGAACTGGAGGCTTCATAGGACCAAGTAAAAGAGCCACGTGGGTAGAGGGTAGTCCTTGAGATCATAGCCCTCTCACAAAAAATCCAGAAAATCTGTTAACCTTCCTTCAGCCCTGTATCAGTACTCTCCACACTCACCTGCTCCACCAGGCCTCCAAGACCAAACACCTATAACAGAGAGGGTGAAAGAATGACAGCGACTGACATTTGTCTATGAGTCCAAGTGACCCAAGGAGGTGAGTAAGAGGGAGAATCATACAGTCTCAGTGAAGGAGAATGGTCCTCCCTACAATCAACCTAGCCCACTGGTATCCTCATCTCCAGGGCAGACTAGGTTCAGCTGGCACACAGGCCCATACTGCTTTCAAGCCTAAGGCCACAGAAGAATTCCAGAAACATGGATCTCGGCCCCTTCCTTCCCTAAGAGCCCACATTACTGGCAGATCAGAGAGCCTCAACCAGTCAACCCCCCTGCAGCCCTGTAGACACAGGCAGCCAGCAGGCCCAGACACCCCTAAACTTGCTCTAACCAGCTCCCATGCTCTAAACTCCTAGGCAACTTCCTGGACAACATCCCCAGAGGCTCAGAAAGATGCTCTAGCTGTTGCAGCCCCACCCCAGACAGGAGGACAACCCCAGGCTCTGAGAAGTCAAGTCATGGCAGCCCCTCCATCCTCTGCCTCTGTTGTCAATCCTTACTCCATATATAGTCTCAGCACCAACCCTCTAGGTAAACTTCCACCAGGTCGCCCAACTCTGAGGGATGGACCTCATTCCTCCAAGGGGTGTGACCCCTTCAATTGAGAGAGACAACCTAGACCACAGTAAGGGACCCGTCTGGGGAGCAGATAGAAGGAAGTCAGCCAGACACAACAGGGTGCTGGCAGGTCAAGAAACTAGATCCCAGGGATGCTTTCCCCTGAACCAGGCTTTGAAAGCTCACCCCGAGTGTCTAGCTCTAGAGCCCACTCCTCCAGGCAGCCAGTGGCATAGAGCAGGGAAGAAGTTGGGTCCTAATGTGTAAAAACCTCCAGCAAAGCAAAATCATTTACTCTTCGGTGTGACTGCTCAGCAGAGCTAATAAATCTTGCATGAGCAGGGCCGATTCTAATTTCCTAATATGAAAAGGCATTTGGATTGAGAGAGAGGGGGAGATAAAAGTGATTGAATCTCCAATAGTCCAGGTTACTGACAAGAAACATCCTGCTCAGCCCTGAGAGAAGGATGGCAGCACCCGCCCGCCCGCACACACCCATCCGTTCTGCCCCCCTCTTGGCGCGATACATCTCAGTCTCGTCTATTGACAGGACGTGGCTTTAAACACAGTTACACAAGTTATCATTTCTGCCTTCTGATCAATCTGAATTTTCAGGACAATTACCCTCTTAATCAATGATTGCTATCAGCAGCCCTGCGCCTGGACGGATTTCTCAGCAAGGTAATCATGCCGCCAGGCTGGACGGCGCGTGCATAGGCAATGAAGCTCCGGGTGGGGTCTCCTCCCTCCCTCCTGAGTCCCCCCATATCCCAGCGCCGCTGCCAGTATCGAGGACAAGGACGGCAAAGTGTGAAGGCCACTTCAAGGAGTGATGGGAATAGAAGGAAGGGAGGGGAGGGGGTCCAGCCACCCAGTCAGCCTTTCAGACCACCTGATTACGGAACAAACCTATTAAAACCCTAGATTTACAGCCCACCACCCTGATGCATCTCCACATGCCCTCCTGCCATCATTCCTACCTCCTAATTAGCCTAATAAAGCCCAATTCTAATTATGGGCTCAAACTATTAGGGTGAGTAAATGCAAAGAAAAGAGAAATATTGGTTTTACTAATCTCTCAGAGGCTATTGGTTCTAGAAATTCCTTTTCTTTTACAGACCTGGTTCATACAGGCTACTGACTGGAATGGCAGGGGCAACCTCTTCTCCTCCTCAGATACCCAGGCATCTGGAGCTGTCACACAGCCAGCCTGGCCTAGGGCCAGGAGGCCACCCAGCTCAACACTCCCTCCAGGGTCTTTCCATAGATTCTACCCTCCTTGTATAAAACAATCCAGGGCCCCTCAGGAGAAGAGGTGGGGGGTAGAGTCAGTCTCTACCTCAATGTTGAGTTAGCCAGAGACCTTACTGACCTTACTTGCCATCAATGGGACAACTGAGGAAAGCTTCTCATATTAGCTGTTGTTGGGCAAAGGACTTAAACCAGAGAGGCCAACAGTGGAATGAGAAGGGCATGGTCTGGGGCACTGACAAACGAACTTATGCCTCAGCATGGGTGGTAGATACGCGAATACAGATATAGGGGGCAGCACGGCTTGGGGAATTTGCTGTTACACCCCAAGAGGGAAGAGAATTAGAAAGCATGCATGTATTCATTCACCGGTATTTACCAAGTGCTAGCCACAGGCTAAGTGGTGGGGATATAGCAATGAGCAGCATAGAAGTGACCCTCACTCTTAGGAGCTCTCACAATCTACTTGGAAAGACAGGTATAAAACAAACAAAAGAGCAAAAATATAAAAATAATAAAATGAACTTGTAAATGAATATTCATAGCAGTATTATTCATAATAGTCAAAAAGGGGAAACAATCCAAATGTCCACCAACTGATGAATGGATAAATATAAAAAATTCCCATCATTGCAAAAATAGGCAAATTTATAGACTGAAAGTAGATCAGTGGTTGGCTAGGGCTGGGGCATTTTGGGGAAATGGGAAGTGACTGCTAATAGAGTTTCTTTCAGTGGGTGACAAAAATGTCCTAAACTCAGATGATGATGACGATTGCACAGCCCTAGGAATATGCTAAGAAATACTGAATGGTACACTCTAAACAGGTAAATTGTACGGTATGTGAATTACAGCAACAAAACTTTTTTTTTTTAAGTACACTACCACAGAAGAAGTGCAAAGAGCCCACTGCAGGCCCACCTAAGTAAACAAAGCCAGAAAACTCTACCACGGTACCCAGGCACTCAATAAATAGGAGTGTGAAAGAGAAGAAAGTTGCCCGTGGGAAACACAACAAGTCTTCAAAGAGAACATAAAGGAGTTAGGTCTTGAAGGGTAAGCAGAAGTTCACTAGGCAGGAATGCAGCAAAGGGCATTCTAGGTAAATGGAACAAATATGAATAAGGCCTGCGAGTGACCGTGCAGGCTATCTTGGTACAGCTGAAAACCCAAAGGGGTTTCAAGAGGTAGGCCAGAGAGCTTGTACTGCACACAACAGATGTCAAGATTTTTTAAGCAGAGGAGTCAAACAATCGGTACAAGAATAGCTTGGGCTTTGACGGTTTAGGCACGGGAAACAACATGTCACAGGTGAAAGGCCATGGTTTCTGGAGTCACATATCCAGCATTTAAATCCTTCAATTTTTCTCCCAATAAACTCGAATGACCAATGAGGGCTGGAATTTTGTCTATTTTGCTCGCTATTTTATTCCCAGTGCTTGGCAGAGTGCCTGACCTAGTAGGTGGTCAACAGCCATTAACTGAATGAAGATGAATGAATGAATATGTTGAATCCAGTCCCATTTGACAAACATTGATTTAACATCTACTGTGAAGTTCGCACTGGTTACACAGTGCAAGCCCTTCATGGGCAGAGTCCCTGTCTGATCTCTGCCTCAGTGACTCACATGGGTTCTGTTTGGCACAGGGCAAGTGTTCAAATTGTATTAATTCCCCTCCCTCTCCTGGTCTAGAGATTTCCCTAAGACCCAGTGAATCTTGGATAGGTGTGGCACGAACACATTGTTGTGGCTGACGAGAAAAGGGGAGCTGAGGCTGCAGGGGTGCAGGGCTTCAGGAGCAGGTGGCGGTATCCAAGATCTTCATCCCACAGCAAGCCATGGTGCTCTAGGAAGCCAGTCGGCAATTCCAGTTACTAAAGCTGGTGAGGACCCGAGTGGGAATGAGAGGCCCACATTCCCACAGCCCGCTGGCAGCATCCTCTGCAGATTACCCTGCACCCAAGGCCCACATGCAGGAGGAGGCCAGCCCAGAAGGAGGTGGGAACACGAGCTGTAGGATGTGCAGGGGGATGAGGAGGAGATCTGGGCTTTACTTCCTGTCCTGACCCCAGAGATCCACCATTGCCACTTCTTCCCTCTGGTCAGGAGAGCCCTTCAGCTCATGGCTGACCACAGTATGAAGGGGGGTCCTCAGTCTCCCAGCCCCCAATTCCTGTAGGGCCTCCCCTCCCCTCCCTGTTCTTCCCTCCCTTTCCTTCCTGCAGAGCTTCCCTTGAGCCATAAAAATAAAATAAAACACAAACACCCACAGTCCAGGAGGAGGGCGTCAGACAGATAATGGGCATTTTATATCTTTTTATGACACTCCCCATAGGCAGCTCGGCAATCACAGCGCAATAAAGGCAGGCATGCAGCTTGCATAGTTAAACAACTGCCGGGTAATTAGGCACAGCAAACACACCACTGGGGAGGCCTCAGGGTTGCCCTGGGATCTGACTGCAGCCTGTCCTCCTGCCAGCAGCCAAGTAGGTGCAAAGCCCGGGCCTAGCATCATAAGCCCTGGTCATGGTGCTGAAGACAGACCCCTGGCTACTGCCCTATGCACACTTGGGCTCATGCCCGTGCAAACTCACAGGCACAGGTGCCCGCACCCATACATAAGCATTTCCCAAGCAGCTAGCTTGGACCTCATCTTCCCAGAAGGACCACTCCTAGGGCAGGGCAGGGCAGGGTAGGGCAGGGCAGGGCAGCGCAGCCTAGGATCTCTCGAGGGCCCTGCATTAAGGCCCTTAAAAAAGTCACTGGCTCAGCTGCAGCCAGGACGAGCTCACCCAGGTAGCTCTGAGCTTTTCGAGTCACACAGGCAAGGGACATATAAACACGAAGACACGCTTACATGGATTCTCTCTTTCGTGAATTCTAACTCGTCAAAGCTGAATTCAAAATAAATTATTTTTAAAAACACACCTAAACATACCATACACATAATTCTTATTACTGTACTTAACCAACTCTATTGTATTTTCCCCCATTTTCCCTGCTAGACTAGGGGCCCTGTATAGGTAAAGACTAGACCTGATTCATTTCAGAGTCTAAATGCCTTGATACACAGGGCTTTAGAGAGTGACTGGTGGCTGAATGTGAATTTAGAGGTCCTGGCGCAGGCAGGGTCACTAGGTCCAGGCCACTAGGTCCAGGCTGATCTAAGCTTAACTTACAGACGTCCTCCCAGCACTGAGGATGCCTCACTGTGAGTCCACACAATGCTCGTTCCTTCTGTAGTGACCCAGCCAGTTAAATTCAGAAATTTCAGGAAACTGATGGCTAATTCATGGGACAGAATAGACAAAACCCTGTTACAATCCCATTTGAAGACTGAGATAGCCAAAGGTCCCATATCTCAAAGCCGCCCAAATCAGCTTTGAGTAATCAGCTGGGGAAAATTCAAGCACCCAACCGTAAGCCACTCTTCCCCCAAAAGAGCTGACAGCAGGCCAAGTGAGCTCACACAAAGGCTTTGGGTTGAACCAGCAGGTTCCATAGGAATGTGAACACATGTCTAGCTATTTGTTCTGGTCTCTACCAGGCCATCACTCTGCACCTGCCAAGACGATCAACAAAGGGGATTAAAGGCCAGGGGAAAGGCCTGGGCTGCACCCTGCCTTTAAGGTACTGAGAGGCCCCCTTCCTATCACATCCCCCCCCAAAAGAAGTAGGAAGACAACAAGCTTCACCTCAGCCCATGTTCTCATAGAGAAGCCCAAAGCCTCAATGGCATTCGACTCTAGTCCAGGCCACCCCAAACTGTGAGAGGACCAGCTAGCCAAACCCCTCCCTAATACCTGAGCCCCAGTTCTCCTGAGCTGATGCCAGGCAATGCTCTGCCTTCCCTGGACCCTCAACTTTTCCTAGTGGGATAGTGGAGTAGTCCCAAGGCTGGAGATCAGAGTAGGCAAAGGTTTAAGGGTTCTCTCACTTTCCTTGAGTCTGTCTCATTTTTTGCTGAGAACAAAAAAGAGGAAACCTAAGGTACCATAAACGATCTCAGAATGGCAAAGGCAGAAGAGATTGCCTTCTCCAGCCCCTTATTTGTTAGATGAGGAAACTGAGGGCTCAGAAAAGGCAAGTGACCCAACACCAGAGTCCACGTCTTTAATCTTCCAGCTTCAAGTTCAGCCCAGGGTTCTTCATATTGTATCACACCGTCCTCTAGAGATAAAGGCCTCATCTGCCACCTTCAGGTGGGCATATATTTCCACATACCCCATATTTACGCCCTTACCATAGTCCTACACGTGGGCATGTGCAAACACCCGAGTATACGCAGATACAAACTTCCTACATGGACAAATACACTTCTTTAAACACAGATAGAAATCCACATACACCCAGGCACACTCCCATACACACAGATCCCCATTAAAAGGTGCCACTCCCAAGAGACCTGGATTATGAGGCCAATCCCCATCCTTCCCCAATCACTGCCTTTCACTGATCATACAATTAGTAATGGCTGGTTATGTGTTTGCCCCAGCCTCCTGTTCCAACCAGGCCAGACCAGAGGAACTGCCTTTAGGTGGTATCTGCTACGGGACAAGTGACAAGAAAGAAGCCACGAAAGGAGAGAAGCTGAATTTATACCCCGGTCATGGGGTCTCAGGCGAGCTTAATTTCTCTCAGTCTCTACTTCAGCACCCATAAAGCACGGACGACAGCCCCTCCCTTGCTGCGTAGCTGTGAAGATGAAATGAACGAACGTGTGTAAAGCACCTAGCATGGAGGCTGGCACCCACTGGGGCTCCACATGGTGGTGCTCGATTATTGACACTGACAGACGTGGTCAATCCTGCTTTTCCAGCAAGGCAACATGGGAGGGAGAAGGGAGGCAGGGCTGTGCCTCCTGCCTTCAAGAAAGTCTCTTTGTCCTTTTCTCTCCTTTTCCGTAACTCCTTCGAGTTTCTAGAGTCCAGAGTAACAGTAGCAACAACAACAAAACAAAACAGAACACAAAAAGAAAAAAAACGAAACAAAACAAAAACTTGGGAGAAGGCAGAGTAATGGTTCCCTTACTTCTCTCGGACTTAACAGAGTGTAGATGAGTCGACCTCTCCCTCACCTCACCTCTCTCCCCAGCAGCCCTTTGCGCTTCTGCAGTGTCTTCCTGACATCCCCTCTGCTGGCCTAGCTCTGTGGATTGAGAATTCTGATGGATTCAAGAACAAGATCTAGTCCCTATGTTTGAGTGGCTCATGGTCCTGCACAGGGACAGACCAGGCCACACAAAATAACTGAGAGGCGTGGACCTTCGGTTACTCTGGGTCCTAGAGGCTAGCCCGAGGGTTACAGTCTCGGCTCGACAGTCGGGATGCTTAGGCTTAAAGCTCCAAACACCCCAGGAGAGCTCACACACTCCCTTGTTCTCAGGATTCACTTCCTCAAGGACACAAGAGAAAGATAGAGGAGGCTCACAGTGGGACCAAGAGAAAGAGGTGGCATCAGCTGACAGGACGCAGACTCTGAGCAGCAGCCAGCAAGAGGAAGACCACACGGTGGGCCTCGTTGCAAAGACCTCCCACGGAGGGCACTGCAAGCAACTCCAGGGTAGAGGTCGACTTGTAGCAGCAGCAGGGAACCTCATGGAGGAAGAAGGCATCCCAGCTGCCTTGAGCTGACTGCCTCATTTGTTCCATCTCCCCTTGTGGCCATACTCATGGGAGATGCAGAACAAGGCGGGCTAACCCCCTGGCGGAGAGTGTGCTAGGCTAGCCACTCACACGCGGAGTGCCAGCACTCTTCTAAAAGCTTTACACACATCATCTAATTGATTCCTCACACTGTATTGTGCTGTTTTTGTTTTTTTAGAGCAAGGGAGAGAGGGTGCGGAGAGGCAGAGGGAGAAGGAGAGAGAGAGAATCTTCAGTGGGCTCCATGCCCTGAGAGGAGCCGGAGGCGGGGCTTGATCTCACAACCCTAAAATCCTGACCTGAGCCAAGATCGAGCTGGGCGCGTAAGTGACTGAGCCACCAGGCACCCCGATTACTCACTGTAATTTGCCACATTCTGCTTTAAGGACGTGGGCACAGCAGTGTCAGACGGCTCAGAGCTGATAATGCCACAAGGCATGGTGCCATTTTTCCCTTCCTGCTATCCTGGGCCCATAGACTCTTCCCTCACATGGACATAAATGTGGCATTTTTCTGGAGCTACTGCCACATACTTAGAAGGAAGCTTAGGCTGGCTCCATCTAGACACCAGGCAATGGTACCTTCCTGTCCTCACTTGCTCTAGCTTCTCTGGGAGAAGGTATACACACGGCTGGCCCACATCAGTAGCTTAAAAACTCTGCAAACTATTATATGTAGTTCCCCAGTCCGGCATTGCCGCACTCCTCCAGGCCTTTGCGTACACTGCGGCCTCCACCTGGAATGCTCTTCCCACCCTGTCTCTCAACACCTTGAAGGCCCAACTCGGTGTTTCCGTGGAATCTTTGTTGACTTTCTCTCCTGCACCCCAGATGAAAATGACCCCTACCTCCTCTGCGCTGGAGGCAAGACAGCAGTAAGAGCATGGTCTCTGGAGTCTACTGCCGAGACTCAGATACCTGCTCCAGCACTCACTGCTGCTGAACCCCATGCAAGGTACTTAACCTCTCTGGATCTTAGCCTCCTCATCTGTAACATGCCAATAATAGTGCTTATCTCACAGAATTGAGGATTAGTGGCCTAATCCATATAAAACATTTAGAGTAGTACCTCTTCATTTTTTTAATTACCTCTACTTTACAAAGGAGGAAACCAAGATTCCGAGAAAGTAAGTAACTTGTCCAAGGTCAAGATGCAGGTAGTGATAGAGCCAGGAATCGTCTGAAGATAAATGTGACTCTGCACGCCACGGGACACCAGCCATGCTGGTGGCAGCTGGAATCAAGAACATGAGATGGTCAACTCTGTTCACTACCTTCACATGCAGGGTAAGCTCATCCACAGATGGCATGAGGCTCCTCCTCCTTGGCATGCCCGTGAATTCTGCCGGGGGAGCCTCTTTCTCCTAGCTCCTACACACAAAGTCTGTCTTGAGCGCCTCTCTCCTTCACCCCTGTAGCCTAGTCACCTCAGTCCGAATGGCCAGTACAAGGACAAGGGAGGACATTTCATGTCCAGGACAACTCTAGGAGTGGGTACTATTTTTCTTCTACAAAGAATGACACTGAAGCTGAAAGAAGTGACTTTCCTGAAACCCCACAGCTAGTAAGTACAATCAAGATTCTAAACCAAGCCTACTGGACCCCGGAACCTACTTCTTTGTGTCAGGAATTAATTGTCTTTTATAGGTTCAGAAAGGTTAAGGAATTTGCTTCAGATCACATAGGTAGTTGGGAGCAACGTTAGAAGTCTGAGCCAGACTCGTCTGATTCTAAAGCTTTCTCTTGCACAAATGGTCTCCAGCCTGTGAGCTACATCCCCCGGGGGTCAGCATCCATACCAAGCATCACCTGAAGATTAAGTGAAGGGTCCATCTCACATATAGCCAGGCCATTTGTTTATGTAGGTTTAGGCAGATAGTGCTGTAATTAACAAATACAAATCCATTTAAAAGCCAACCAAATTCCCTGTAGCTTTTTTCATCATGTACTTCCCTTATCTCTAAACACCCAAAACATCAGTTCCACCAAGTGCTGAGGGGGAAAAGGAACGTCTGTGAAGTTTTCTGACGTTACCAAGAGCACCATGTACTCTGCCTGCCCACCTCAAGAGCTCTCCCAAACCACGGGCAGGCACTTTGTCAAGGCACTTTCCTGATCCTTAGTTACAAACACACATTACAGAAGTGTCTTTTGTGTGGAATACCTGTCCAAAGTTCATTAGCAGTGACAGAAGGCACAATCCCTTCCAGACTTGAAACCCGTGAATGTTAAGAACCAATGAGGACTCAAGTCCTGAGCTAGGGAAGGAAGGAAGGAGTCAGAGAAGTGAATTTCTGTCTTTCCAACCCTGGCCTCCAACTCCTTCCCTGCCCACCTGCCTAAGATATATGGTCTGGGGAACAGAACACCCCTACCCAGGTTCAAACCCTAGCTCTACCTCTTCCTGGCTACATGCCCTCAGGCATCTTACTTAACTTCTCTAAGCCTATTTGTCTGGGAAATCTGGCAGGGGGGTAGGCATGTGGACTGCGGAGCTCGTTAGTCCAGCCCTATATTCAGTGGGGGTTCAAGTAGTTCTTGTTGACACCCAGTGTGTGCCCAGTCCAGTGCTGAGCACTAGAAATACAGAGACAGGTGGCATGTAGGCCTCAAAGTGCTCACAGTCCACTAGGAAATACAAATGTGTGAGCAGATAATGACAAGAGCATATGATACACTTATTACAAAGTGCTGAAACCATACAAAGGAGGAGGTGATCGACTATTTCTACCAGGTGTCGAGGAACGTCAGAGAATCCTTCACAGAAGAGGGTTCTGAAGGATGAACAGGAGTTTTCTCAACACACTAAAAAGGGAAAGGCAATGTAGGCAAAGGGAACAGAATGAGCAAAGGGAAGTGAAACAGTCCCTTTGAAGAGTGTTTTTGAAGAATGGCAAGAAGTTCGATATGGCCAGAATGTTAGAGGGACAGGAGATACGAAGCTAGGGATGCTGCAAAGGGCCTTGGGTACTTTGCTCAAGAGGAAGGAAGGGCAACAGCCTTCCATACCTACCCTCTTGGCTCCAGTGCTTTTCCTGTCAAAACAAGCACACTGCAATTGCACCCTTTCCTGTGCCTTTGATTTAAGAGTTCCTCTCCTGGCCCTGACAGTAAGGCATTTCTGTCCCACAGATTATAACTCACTCTGGGCTATTATTCAGCTCCCCAGCCCTGGCCCTGCTGCAGTTAGTCCAAACATAATATCCTTCATGCATATATTATCTGTCTCCCTATTATCTGGAATCATTTCGGAATTAAATTTCAGTCCTGCAATATTGGCTTCAGGAGCGGCGCGCTTTATGGGCTAGTCAAAGGTTAGAATACCAATCAAAATAACAGTGCCGATGCAGCGAGACATTTTAATATTCCAAAACCCGGTAATTGTAAAAGGACATAATATTTTTTCCCTGATTACCCCAAAGGCAACACATGTTAACAAGGCGAGGGAAGGAGTGAAAGAAATTTCAGAGTTCAGACAGCTGTAAGACATATTTAAAGGAAAAGCCAGGCAGGGTACTACACCATGGGGGCAGGGAGATGCGAAGAAAGGAGACATTCTCTCCAGCTCCAGCTGCCCGATTCCAAACACAGCACTGTTCCCTCTGCTACCTCTGGACCACATCCCAAGAGCTCATGCCCAAGGGCAGACATTGCAGAGAGCGGGATGAAAGGAGAAAGAGCTAAGGATATGAGTCTTAAGGCCTGGGTTCTAGTTTCAGCTCTACGATCGAGGAGCCTCCAGCCCCCAAGATGGGCTCCTCCCAGGACTTCAGCATTAAACCCAGCAGCAAGCGCTCCAGGCTGCTCTCCCACTCGCCCCCTCCTTGTCCCATGCCTGTTTCTCCACCTCTCCCTCATTTATATCTGGTGCTCTGTGTCCCGTCCTCTGTGCATATATTTCTTCCCTAAGACAGCTAGAGGCCCTGGTCTCAGAGCTGGCCCCACCAGGATAGTGGCCCATAACTGCCCACTGCCCCAAGGACAGTGCTCTGTACTTTGGATGATGCCAAAGACCTGGACCACAGCACGTCTGGTTCTGACCACGAAGTGCTGCAGAAGCATCTGTCTTGGGGCAAACGCTCTTGCCCTCCACCCTCCGAAATAAAACAAACACCTTGCAGGGCCCCTAAATCTTCACACCCCTCTCTTGGTTTTCAGTTCTGTTTTGTTCTTGTTTTTTTCCAAATTAGCTTCTGAATAACCCCAGTGGAGGGGCTCTGCAGGTGGCACCACGTGGCCACCATTCTATAGAGGCCCAGCCTCTGTCAGGCTGCCTATCACTTGGGCAGCTTTATCCCCACAGCTCCGAAACAGTGACCTGACCAACAGAGTTTCAGATCTTTTCACTCCTGATGGCTTCCCAGCTAGCTGAGCCCACTCGCTGGAGCCTCCAATCTGCATCATTCCGACCTGCTGACCTGCCTATGGCCCCCAGCAAAGAACTTCATTAAGGCCAAGAATTTATTCCTCCATAAGCCCTTAATTTATTACTGCACTGATTGGGACTCTGAATGCTCCAAGGTCAGGAAAAGTCACGCTCAATCGTAGACACCAACCTTCCCTTCAGCAGTTTCTCCTGCTGTCCGCTCCCAGGGGAGGGGGAGACAGAAATGCTTCTTGGAGAAATGCTTCTCCTTCTTGGAGGGACCCGAGAAGGTCTCTTCCTCCTTATTCACTCTCTCACAGCTGGTCCCAACTCCACCCCCTTCAGAGCACCCAGAAATTACAGCAGGGCGGATAGCACAGATGGCAGAGGAAAAGTGGAACAGCCGTCTTCACACCCTGGAACATCTGGGTCTGTTAAATTCTAGGTGACCACCTCCCTACAACTTCTGAGCATGACTAGTTGAGCCCTGTCTGTCAGGACTGACTCAGAATCCTCCTAAGACTGCCTGTCTGCTTCCCCCAAAGCCCATCTAAACAGGCCCAGAGGGAATTCCAGACCATTTGTGAGTGTACATGCATGCACTTGCATGGCTTGGTCTGAATGTACACGAACTGTATATGCATACGTGCGGGCATATGTCTGTATATACATTTACCCCTATGTGTCCATGCATACGCAGGGAGAATATATACATTATGTGTGCATGTGTGTATCCATAGACTCACTTCCTTATGGAAGTCGCATCTGACCTATCCCTTTCTTAACCTCTTGTCTACGCTAACATTTTCCTCCACCCAACCCTAGCTACTCACTCCCACAGGCACATCTTGGAGCTTGCCAACATGGAGAACTGCCCCATCTCTGAAATAACTAATTTAGACATCCTGCGCTAACCATAATCTCTTATCTTTCCATGTGGATGCTCAATGACACGTGATACACCTTTCTTCACCTTACTGGGACCTAGCTGCTTTTTCCATAACCATCAGGCCCCCTGCTGTCTTCTCTTTCCTCAATATCCAGCTGAGATCTCATTGTCCCTTCTTGGAAACCACCGTCTGGCCGGTATTTTCAACAACTCCTTTGCTCCTTTCATCACACCTCTTGTGCAAGTCTCCACCCTGGATGAATCTAAATGTCTGCTTTCGGCATGCCTACAGCCAGGCAGCTGAGCTCTGCTGAAGAAAAGCCCTACAACTAAACAGAGTGGTTCCACCATGAATGAATGCCATCAACCTTGACGGGACCCTCAACACTGCCTAGAAATCCTACTCTATTTCTCAAGTTGGCTCAGGCTTCTACTCTTTACTAAAACCATAGCAATCCCTCTCCACTTTCTACAAACCGTCCCAGCCCTCCCCTAGTGGTTATTAGCACATGGCTCACCTGCGTCGTAGAGAAAACGACAAGCCATCAGATGGGAACTACTTCAACTTGCCGTCAAATCCGCACGCTTCTGCCTCTACCACAGCCCCCTCCCCTCCTGCGGAGAGCTGATTCTCATCGTTTTCTCCACCCCATCTCCTCACCATCTCAGAGACCTCTCTCACTCCTATAGTTTCAAACTTTCCTTCGCTACCAGTGCCTACAACCAAGCACGTGTCTCCCATCTTACAACATGCCACCTGCCTCAACCCCACACTTGCCCCATCACAGTTCTTGTCCTTTCTCTCTCCTTCAAAGCCATGTTTCTGAAAAGGTTAACATTTCTCTGTCGCCTCATTTACTCCCCCAATTCGCTCCAGTTTGGCTCCAGTCCCTCTCACAGCATTGAGTTTTCACCAAGGTCGCCGAGGCCCTTCCATCCCAGGCGCTCTTTGTTCAGTCCTGTTACGTGGCTCTCTGCGAGCTGACCGGTCCTCTTGTCCTGAAAATTCTTTCTTTCCGTGGTTTCCGTGGCACCACACCCTCCTGCTCTACCCCTTCTCTACCACTCTTTACTCTTTCATTTTTACCCTCTCTTTAGCACAAAGGGTCAGGCAAAACTTAAGTTCAGTTCTACCTCTGCCGGGTACCAACATGGGACACTGAGCAAGTTGCATCCTCACTATGTGCCTGTTTTCTCAGCCTTAAAATGTGAAAAAGAGATATGCAAATAATAACGGATTATCATTTCAAGAAGTAATCAATATAAAAACTACTAATGAACATTTTAATAAACTATTTTGTTTTTAAATGTGTAATTTACACTTAAACTACATCTCAATTCAAATGCTAAATCTTCATTAGAAATACTAGATCTATATTTAAATTTTAAATAGCTAACAGTTGAAAATGTAAACTCACCAACACAGGTTGTTCTAAAGTTCTTCAAGAAAGTTTATTTACATTTAAGTTAATTAAACTTTAAAATAAAAAAAAATTGGCAACTATACTGGACAACACAGGTCTAGCACACAAAATGCAATCAATAAATGAGAATTTTTATCACTACTATCAGTGACCACTCCTTCTCTATGTCTGACTCTTCCTTCCCTATTAAGTATTGGTGTTTTTCAGTGCTCATCCTAGGCCCTCTTTTCTTCTCACCTTGTATATTCTATACTCCCATAGCTTCAATGATCATTCATACACCAACGACTCCCGTGAATCTGTATCTCTTGTCCAGACCTTATCCCTGAGCCCTGGACCTATACATTTGACTACCTCCTCCGTAGCTTCACAAGAATGTCTGAAAGCATCTAAACTCCATGTGTCCCAATTCATCTTGTCGTCTAATCCCCAAACTTCTCTTCCTTCCATTACCTCAGTGCATTCATTCCAATTCATCCAGTTGCTCAAATCATAAACCTTAAGAGTCATCATGGTTTCCTCCTCCTCATCAACCCTCAGAGCCAATCAATCACTCTTTCCTGTCCATTGTACAGTACGTTCTGCTATAATACTTGTTTTGAAAGAGCACCTTCATTCCAATGCAGTCAATGTATTAGGAAACAGTTTAGCATAATGCAAACTGTGCCTTTGTTTATGTGTGATTTTGTCCATAATCAATACCAGATAAACAGAGGAAAGTATACCCAGCTGAAGAGAGCTGTGTAAGAATACGCAGAATGCACACATGCTTACACTTCAAACATACAGCAGCTTCCTAGAACACTACCTGTATCATAAGCCACATTCATCCGGCTACAACTTCCCAACTGATTCCAGAGAACTCGCCTTCTACCACTTCGCAATAACTCACAAGCTACAACCTTTTCTCATGCCCACTGCCAAGCAAACTTCAGGGTTTTTTCAAGGTACAGTGCCAATATTTATTGTAGTATTTATGTATTTCTTAGCCATTTAACATGTGTAAAATTATGCTACAATTTTTATTAGATTCCTATCTTTTTTTATATGTCACTGATGAAGTTTTTGAGTATTGTGCTCCTAACCCCATTTTTATTGCAACTTTTTATTACAACTTTTCATAGCACGGTGATTTTTAAGAAGGTCTATGCTGTATTATAGCAGAACTGACTGTACCATTTAATACTCTAGAATCAATCCATTTCTCTACATTTCCACTGCTATCAGTTCAATCCTGGTAACTATCATCTTTCACCTGGGCTGTAGCAATGGTCTAATTCTGTGGTTGTCAACCAGGGACAGTACCTCCCCACTCCCACCCCTGTCTAGGCCCCTTGAAATGTATGTGCATATGGCAGGGATGGAGCATTTTCAGCTGTTGCAATGACTTAGAGAGAGGCACTACTAATATCCAGTGAACAGGGGGGACAAGAATGCTACAAGTTCAGCAATGTTGTCCATACAATGATTTCTTCCACCTCAAGATGCCAAATATAGCCCCATTAAGAAAAACCAGTACTGATCCCCCCCATATCAACACTCAGCTCTCTCTACACTGTAGCCAGAAAGAGCTTTTTCAAAATGCACATCAGATGACGCCTCTCCTACGTTTAGTGCCCTTCAATAGCTTCCCCTTACCCTAAGGATAAGGAGGAAAATCTAGCATGTGGCCTACCCCTCCAGCTTCATCCCTCGCCACTCTCCTCTCTACCCCACATTCACTATGCTCCAGGTAGTCATTCATTCAACAAATAATGACTAAACATCACCGTGTGCCAGGAGCTATTCAAAATGATGAGGACAGAACAGTGAACGGAGGAGACAAATATTCTCCACTCTCATGGAACTCACATTCTACTTCCATGAAGCTGCCAGGCTGCTTCTTACCGCAGGGCCTTGCCACATGCTTATCAGCCAATTCCTACTCATCCTTCAGATCTCAGCTTAGACACCCTTCCTCAGGGAACCATTCTCTGATCCCACCCCCCCGTCAGGCCCCCTTATGAAATGATGCCATGACTCTGGACTTAGCAGTGTTATAACATAATTAGAATTATTTAATATCCATCTTTTCTGTTGTATCTCCAGGCCTAGTACAGTACCTGGAACACCGAGGGCACGCAAAAATATGTGTTTACTGACAAAGATGTGTATGTTTATATATATACATGTCTTCATGCTTTACGAACACGTATATATAAATATTTATGCCTGTGTATATTTCCATATATTTCTTTTTTTTTTTTAAGATTTTATTTATTTATTTGACAGAGATAGAGACAGCCAGAGAGAGAGGGAACACAAGCCAGGGGGAGTGGGAGAGGAAGAAGCAGGCTCATAGCGGAAGAGCCTGATGTGGGGCTCGATCCCATAATGCCGGGATCACGCCCTGAGCCGAAGGCAGACGCTCAACCGCTGTGCCACCCAGGCGCCCCTCCATATATTTCTGAAAGTGAATATGTGACTATGTATTTACACTCATACGTATGAATGGAAACACACATACAATTTTGGATATGCCTACTTGGGTATATTCATTCACTTGAGTAAACACGTGTATATTCACGCACCTGTGTGTGTGTGTGTGTGTGTGTGTGTGTGTGTTCTTCTGGCTCCTCAGTGACAGCTCTGACCTCCTGGAGGGAGCTGGGAGCAGGGCCCCAAGTCTTCTCTAAGCTGACAGTTCAATAAGAGTGTAAGATCATTCAATGACACTCCAAATGTCAGCAAACACTGGCCTGCTCCACTCTGCTACAGGGGAAGTGGGTGGAGGCAGGCGATGTGGCAGCCTGGCCACTGAAAAGCTGCTCTTCCCTTACGCAGTGCACACCATTCCTGGACAGGAGAGGCCTTAAGAAATGGGGATGGTAAATTCAGTCCCAGATGACTCAATGGGCAGGTCTTGGCAGCCAAGCAGACCAAGACCCCCCCTACTTTTTCCAGGGGCAAAGTTCTGCTCACGGAGTTGAGGAGGAGAGGAAAAGGAAGGAAAGCGGGGAGGAAATAATAAGATCAAGGACAGGAGGGGTGCTTGGGTGTCTCAGGCGTTGAGCTCTGCCTTCGGCTCGGGTCATGATCCCCGGGTCCTGGGATCGAGCCCCGCATCGGGCTCCCTGCTTGGCGGGAAGCCTGCTTCTCCCTCTCACACTCCCCTTGCTTGCATTCTTCCCTCTCTTGCTGTCTCTGTCAAATAAATAAATAAAATCTTAAAAAAAAAAAAAAAAAGGACAGGAGAGGGCCCTGGAGACAGCCAGGGCCTGGGTCACACAGGGGGAAAGAAGGGCACGGAGTAAGACGTTACACAATACCCACGCAACCCTGGCAATGACCTCTCTGGCTTGCTCTTATTGTTACTCTTTTATTACTCTTATTATTAATCTTTGTGCACCCTGCACTAACTCATGCCATAAAAAGGTCAGAAAGACCACCATGCCCCTGGACCTCCAGGGTCCTGCAGCCTCTCTTGACTGGCTACTGGCAAAACTGGCCCAAAGTCCGGAACTGAGTCATCTCTTCTGCTGGGCCCTCAGGCGCATCTGGAACCTGATGTGGCTGGAGGGCAGAGAGGAAGGGATTAGACCCCTCTAATGCCACTCGCCTCATGCACTCTGGTTTCTCCTAGACCTGCTCAGGTTACCTACCAAGACGCACTCACAAGGCCAACTGGGAACAGAGTCTCCAGTTTCCACTTGTACCCATTTTCCTCCTACGGCTCGGCACAGTCCGCAGAGAACCACAATGAACAGACTCAGGACAGCTTGCTTTGAACCCCAGCAGCATCAAGGTAGCCTTGAGTGGCCATGTTAACACATGGGTCGGCTGTTTTCCTGCCTCTCTGCCAAGGAACCTGGAGGCAGGGAACTATCCAGACACCAAAAAGCCTAGTGAACCTCACAGAGCAATTGTTCAAGGTCAGCGCCTGCCTCGCCTGGCCGGGCCTTCACATTGCATTTGCTGAGGCCAGCAAGCAGCCTCAGATGCACTCTGACAGCTGGCATGTTATGTTCCAGCAGCACAGACCTAGCCACACCCTCATGTAGAGCCCCGCCAAGCCCTGCGTGAGAGGGCCTGTGGAGCCAGCTCTCAAACATCAGCCAGCCAGCCAGCCAGCAACTGTTCACTGAGCACGTACTCTGTACCTAGCGCTGACCGGGACACCTCAGACACAGAGAGGAACCAGCCTGTCTCCATGCTCCAGACGGACAAGTCTGTGAGGCAACAGACAGGAACTCAGTTTCAATAGTCAAAGATCACTGATATCCAAAGGGCCAAGGAGTCTCAAGACAAGAGACTGACTGCTGACCTTCTCAGAAGAGGTGATACCTGAGCTGAATCCTCAAGAAGAGCGAACGTGCCTTATGAAGACGACTGGAGGACGATTCAGACAGAGGTAAGGCCACAGTCCAAGACCTGACGGTAGGACAGAGCCCGGCCCCCTTAGCCAAAGATGGAAGGTAGTTAGTAGCTACTGCTCAGGTCCAAGGGAGATCAGCTGGAGAGGCAGATAAGGGTCAAAGTACAAACAAGCTAAGGACCAAGTGTAAAGGACCTGAGTACCAGGGGAAAGCAAAGGAGTTCACAAATGTTGCCACAAAGAATGGCTGCACTGAGACTGACGGAACAAAGTCCAAGGTCATTCTCCTCTACTGTTCCTCCACATGTTCACTTAGCCCCAGCCCATACACACACCAAAAGCATGTTGCTCCCCTTGCCTGGAAAGTCTTCTCTCCTCTTCAGATTCATATTCCACCTTCCTTGAGTGCCCAGTTCATGACCCAAATCCTCACAATACCTTGTCTTACCCATCAATGACCTCTCTCTTCTCTAAGCCCCTGTTGGAGCCACTACTCTGACCCCTGGCGTGTTCTCTCTTATTTCCTGGGAGTCACTAACCTGATCAGCGGCATGGGGTTCTTAAGGCTGCTCCAGGGCTGTTGCCCTTACATCAGAATTACGGGGGTGAGTCTCTCTAGCAGACTCAGACTCTTGGAGGAAGGATCCCAACAGAGGGATGGGAAGGATCCCTATCTTGGGAGCCTATTCCTACACTTCCCTTCTGCTTACCTAGGAAGCATAGCACATACTAGGAAAGTACAGTTTTCTGGGTAATTCATTCTCTGCCAGGCCCCAATTTCGTAGCTGCACGGGGTCCCTCCCAGCCTACAGCCCCAGCACCCACTCCCCAGGTACTTGGTGCTTCAATAGGGCCAGTCTCCTTCCTCATACTCAAAGGGAATTGGGCTCTAGTTTCCACAGTCCTTCTCACATGAGCAAGGCTCTGATGGGGTGAGGCAGGACCAAAGCCAGCCTGAACCAATTCTACCTCCCAACCAGAGGGAGATACCAGGGCAACTCAGAAGAGTCAGAGGTCACACTCATGATCACATCAAAGAAGGATACTTTCCCAGAGGCTCAGCTAGTGCCATATCTCTCCTAAAGACAATGCAGCTCAGCCCAGTGATTCAGTTCTGAGCAAGAACCTAGAAAGTCCCCTTCGTTGGGACTTCTCTGCACATCTGGATGACACCGCATAGGGCAATGTTATAGTCTACCCCGCAGCCTGATCCCCAAGCAGCTCCCCACTCCCAGAAAGGTCCACACCCTTTCAGTGCATATTAGTTAGGGAAGAGGAAGGAGTGATGTTGAGAAAAGAAAACAAAAATAAATGGAAAGAGATGACAACAAAAAGAGGAGAACAGAGACGAATAAAGAAAGCAAGGGGGGAGGGGATCTGAGGCACAGGAGACCCAGAGGAAGCACCCGAGTGGGGCTCAGACACAGTACCTTTTTCAGATTAATCCACTGCTTGAAGTAATCCGCCACCGGCAAGCCCAAGTACTGGCACTGGCCTGGGAGCCTACAAGAAAGGGAAAAGAGAACAAGTTGGGAACACCCATGTCCCAGGTATGAAGTCTGAATCTAGGAAATGCAAACACACCTCCTCTGGAGGCTAACCCATTAGCCACGTGTCCCACCCTGCCCAAGAAGGGCACCCCACCTCTAGCACCCTGGACACTGGGCTCCAGATCTAAATGGGAGCATCTGGAGCCTCTATTCGAAATAACACCAGCAGCTACTATTTTCTGATGGCCTGCAACATGCTAAGGTCTTACTTGCACTGGCACGTGATTCCTCAGCATGATGCTGGGAGGTATTGTTGCCTACCTTTTACAGATGAGAAAATGAAATTCAGAGGGGTCACCCAAGGTCCCACGGCTAAAAACTGATAGTGCCAAGAACTGAACCCAGGTCTATCTCACCCCAAAGCCTACATTCTTTCCAATGCACCAGTTTGTAGTTGTTTTGTTATAGCAGAGAGGCAGGGATCTAAGATGGGAGGAGAGAGAGAAGGAGCACGTAAGTTGGTGATCGCTGGGCAGGGGCTCTAGTTCACGTTTAAGTTTTTAGCAAGAGGTTTTCTGCCGACGGAGAAGAGACCATGCAAAAGGATAAGAGAATTTAAACCAAGAGCCCATTCTTATTTTTTCTTATACTTTATAAATGGTCTTTCCCTCTAAATAGGATGTCGTACCCGCATAAATCCATTCAACCAAGCATTTACCGAAGTTTAATAATAGGCAGGCACTTAGGACTCAAAACGCAAGACTTAGCCCCTGCTTTTAAGGGGTTCACAATTTGTTCAGTGGGACAGACAATAAAAGAAATAGACTGAACAGCCTTAAGTTGGGAGCACTGGGATACATGAAAACATGGAGGAAGATACCAGAAATAGTAGCTGGGAAAGAACACAGAACTTTCTTGCTAAGAGAAGAGCTTGGCCATAGGCAATGGAAAGCCTCTGAAGAGCTATGATTTACAAAGATTTTTCTGGGGACAACAAAAACAATGCCCTGAAAAAGCTGGGTAGTAGCCCAGAGCTAGACAAAGGCTGTAGAAATAACGAGCAAGGAACAGATATGAGATGTGAAGGATGGGATGCGGGGCCCAATGAGAGGAAGCGGTAGAGCCCAATTCAAAGTTTGTGGCTTGGCGAGCTTCATGCTACTCCCTGAGTTAGACACAGAGAGGGAGGCAGGGGCACAGAGGATATCGGACACTCAGAACCAACCAGTATTTAGTCAATTTAATGACTGTTTTTAAATTCTCTGCCCAAATCACAGTGGACTGCTCACTGCCTCATCCCTGATGCACCACTGGAAGGAGGCGCAAGTTGAGAATGCAGTTTAATGTACATGCATGGCACATGGTGGGCACTCAATGTCTGCTGAGTTCAAAGTGCCTAGAAGACACGTGGCAGGGTGATGAGATCTACAGAGGCGGCTGCATATCCAGTTTTGAGCAGAGGTCTGGACTGGAGATATAAACTGCTGAATCGTTAATGTAATTAAATGAAATTAAAGCCAAAAGAGTAGATCTTCAGGGAACAGTATGGAGTGAGATGAACAGAGGGCCCAGGCTAATGTCATGGAGGTGTTACTGAGCAAAAATGAAATCAGGTCACCCCCAGAAGACCATCGCCACACACAGGGAAGTCACCACTTTACGTGGCAATCAGCTCTAGTTTTGGACTCCTTCAATTCTAGAACATCCTTTCTTAATACTAAACTAAAATCTATCTATAACTTCTTCTCATGAGTCTTTAGAAACTAGAGAGCGAGACTTCCATCTCTTCCTTACAGAGTACTCCCAAGATCTGAGGGCCCAAGAAACTTCCCCAGAGGTCCCTTCTCAGCTCCTTCCAGAATTCCACAGGAGATAATGTACCATGAGTCAGGACTCACCCAACCCACCCTCATTCCTAGAGCTCCTGGACCTTTTTCAGGGTGTCGGATACCCAGAGTCACACATGCTCTTTTGACCTCACTTTATATCAACCTGTGGTCAACCTAAACAACCTAAAAGCACACTTCCCCTTTCTGGAATATATACAACTGATTTTTGAGCTTCAATTACAGGTCATTAGTGTCAAACGCCATGGAGTGGTCAAGCAAGATGACAGTTGAGAAAAACCCAATGAATTTGGCATCAGTAGGTTGGTAGGAGCAGAAGGCAGCATGCAACGTGTCAAACAGTGAGTGAGATAAGGAAGTGGAGACCACAGTGTAAACTCCTTTTTGAGGAAGTCTGGTAGTAAAAATCCAGTTAAGATGACTGGTTCCACCCCAGAAAGTTCCAGCGCAGTCCAGCCTTCCCTCCATTACTCCATTATTTGGCAGACACTGAGAGGAAACTGATCCCCATGTTTCAGGCAGTACAGTAAGGATTTACTTTCCTAAGAACCAAGATCTCTTACTTGAAGGGGAGGTTGCTCTCAAATATCCAGGTGGAGCAGGGACATTAACTACGAACAGTCAATTTTCCAGAAGGGAAGTTCTGGCTGAGACCACATGAAGGAATATCCAGGTAGCACATCCCCACGTGGAAACCAAGGACCAAGAATGTAAGGATACTAGGCAAGGTTTTAAAGGCTGAAAGATAGCCTTAGGGGCTACAATGTGGTTGCTTAAGGAGAACTGTGTCATTTGGATAACTTTCTTATTTCCTTCCATTTTTCTTTCATGTTCCTTATCCTTGTTATTTGTGAAAATGCTTGCTGAGCTCAGCTATTGAAAAACCGCATTAAGGCCTGTGAGTGAAGGGGCCATCAGAAGCAGCAGAATCTGCAAAGGAACAGGTCAGGAGGACTGGCCAGCAAAAGGCAGGGGTCCTGGGGCACCTATCGTACTCTCCCTTAGCCACTCCCAGTGCCCCGATTCTTTTAGATGACATGGACCGGGAGTCCTATTGGCTGTGGCTAACCCTGGTGGGGGGCACAGGGCGGGGGTAGGGGTGGCGGCTCCCTCTTCAGCAAGATTTCAAAGGTAGACATTTCTACCCAAGTAGGAAGGGTCTGGCATAATAGAATCCTACCCGATCCTCTCGGAGGAGGACCTATATATACCAGGGGGGCTGCGTCAAAGACAGACTAGTCAGACCATCAGGCGGGTTGGTCTGCCTCAGATATGGCTCAGCAGGAGCCCTGAGCACTATTTGCACCCCGTGGCTGACTGAAGGAGAGGAAGATGGGACTGTAATTCTCACTCAGGCTCCAGGACTTGCAGGTAGGTACACACGCAGTTTGCAGACTCACAGGCATTCAGGTTGCTGAGTCCTCCAGTCTGTGGCTGCTCCTAGCCCTGTGACTCCAAGACAGAAGCAGACGAGATCCAGCAGGGTCCAGGCCCATCTTCACAAGAGACACAGAGCCAAACGCCAGAACTTGAACTTCCAGGTGCCTCATGGGAAGACAGCTACACATCTCTATGACAGAACCCTACCCAGCTCAGAGAGCACCAAGAGAAACTGTGAGAAAGGGAGGTCAGAGCAGTTGTCGTCCCCTATATAAAATAGGAAAGTGACGCCCAGAGGAGAAAAAGGATTTGCTCGATCACACAACAAGCCAAGGGGAGAACGAGAAGTAGGATCTCAGCCTTCCGACTGCACAAGGCATCCGTCACGCACATGCACTCGGAGTTCTTTACAGCCCCTGGGAAGGCAAGGGCTGGAGCCTTAGAGAGGCAGGTAGCATGCTAAGCATGGTGGTTACTGCTCCAAGGTTCTTAGGAGCCTAAGGCTAGGGTCTGTGGGTACCAGGGGGTACATGGTTCCACCAATTTGGAAAGGAAGAGGACAAAGTCGCCCTGGCACGAAGGGTCTGAATGCCGTGAGTTCCCACCAGATACTGATCCCAGGAAAAGAGCCACTGGCAGTGCGCCCTGGACTAGCCCACGGGCATGAACGTGCAGGCAGGTTTATGGTGCCCAGGTCTCCGTGCAGCTGGAATCACTGGGCACAGAGCTCCTCAACTGCCCAAACATCATCTGGCCATGCTTATTACTGTTGCCCAATGAAATTTTATGCACCAAGTCCACAGGTGTGATTTCCCCTTCTTTATGAGGGTCGGAATGACATCACTGATGGCCAATAGAAAAGAGCCAATTATGTCCAGGCCATAAAAAGGAATGAGATTTTTTCAACCAAATCAAAACTTCCTTCAGCTTCATGAATGCAAGGGGCCCCCTTTAAGGAAGGGCCCCCCAGTCCTGCTGTGGGCTCTAAACCAAGGGATTACAATCACTTTCCAAATACTGTGGGGCCTAGGGCTGGAAAGGGGATCCGCCTTCAGCATTTACCATGTGACGCTGCTCCTATCACACTGGGCCCTAGAGTCATCAGCACAGAACATCAAACCCTCCTCAAAGATGCCTGACTAGCTCCTCACTACTTCTAACTCCAGGCAGGAGTTAGAAAAGATGGGGTATTCCTCAAGTTCCCTTATTACTCCTTCCAAATAACAAAAAAGAAAGCAGAGGGCCCTCCCACTTAGAAAGAACAGTGTGGGAGGAAGAGGGGTACAAGAAACTGCCCCCTCCAACAAGCATAGGGCACAAAGCATAAGGAACCCGGCCCTCCCCACCCACCCCTCAACCAGCCCCACCACCTGCAGCCCAGTGCTTGGGCTGGGCCCAGACAGCCCTGATGGCAAACAGGTGTGACCCGCTCGGCGCCAGCCAAGGCAGGGGACTAGCTCATTAAGGGAACACCACCCTCGCTAATGGGAGGGGCAGGATGAAGCCATTGTGAACAGGAGCTCAGCTTTGAAGATTAGGTGACGCAGAGCTGCGGGGCTCTGCTAGAACTGCTAGGCTGGAGTTGAGGAGGCCAGCAGCATCCATGGAGGTCTGACAGACTGGCAGACACCAAAAGCCAGGACCAGCAGGAGCGCAGGTACCAGGGCTGACAAAAGTTATGCATGCCAATTCCTTCTGCGCTTTTCCCTCTCTAAGTCTTAGAGGCAACTCCAAATCAGGGAGATCCAGGCCATTCTCACTTTTACCAGACTTGAACCCTTAAAGAGCAGGAGGCCAGCCAGATCTGGAGCCATATATGATCTCTTTCTGCCTCTCTGGGAAGGCCATGAGGCCCAGATCTTGAAGTAATGTAGGCTGTCAGTCCTGGTGTCCAAAAGCTCGGGAAGGCACATACGGCTCACCTACAAGGGCAAACTATTTTATCCCATCTGATATGCAGAAACGGGGGAGTATTAAGGAGCAAAGGGATGAGTAGGGAGAAAGGCTTGGTCTTCATCTAAGTCACAGTTGTGCCACGGAGGGCCAGAAGAGTCAGCCTGGGCAAGGAATAGGCCAACAGACCCAACCAATCAGCCAAAGGGACACCTATGAAGGGGAGTAGGGCTTGTTTCCAGGAGGGTCTCTATGCTTGCTCACTCTGATACAAACATGCACGTGGAATGTTGTCACTGGCTGTCCTGCGTTTCAGAGCTGCCAGGTTTCCGAGGCCTAGGGAAAGGTCCCATTCCCAATGGATCCCAGTCTGGGAGGTGCACCCAGTCAGAGCCTTCACAGCCTGTGATGAGTCTGCATCCAGCACAGGCAGGCTAGCCCAGCAGAGGCAGCACTTAGCTAGGGACACAGCTCTTTGTCTCTCCTGTTTCCGTTCCCCCCCACCAAAGGAGATAAACAGACCCTGGGTGATAAACGGCCCGCCTTTCACGATCACTTTTCCTCAAGTTGAGGAGAGTAGCTAGTGATGGATGGGCTGGAATTTGGTTATCGGGAAGGGCTGTCAGCCAGAGGTGCCTATCTCCTCCCCCACTACGCAGGGCATCATTACACTGTGGCGTCGAGGTAAAATATGAGCAAGGGGAGGGAAGGAAGAAAGAGGGGAAGGCTGGGCTCACACAGAGCAAATTGAGCTACAATGAGAGCGGGCACAAGGCTGGGACGTTAGTTATCTGCCGCGACACCTTTATCTCTGCGCAAATTGGTCCTTCCTCCCCCACTGCATCCTCTTGTACAAACAGAGGCAGGCACAATGTGTCACCACTGCAATAGCGTAGCAATTTAACCCGAATTAGTGAGGGGGTCAAGCCAGGAAATAGGGGTTTCTCATTTCAACAGGTTCCTTAGTCTCTGCTCTGAACCACCACGTTGGGGGGAGGAGGGCGGACAGAAAGCAGACTCATAATTAAATTCACTCACTTGGCCACCGCTGATGTATAAAAAATTAATGCTGAGCCTCGTACTTATCAAAGCCGGTTAGTTTCTGTCTCACCTTCGAGGTGCACCATGGCAGAGGACGTGGCCTGGGCCATCCTGGCAGGCTGAGCACCCAGTGCTTTCAGACCAGGCGGGGGTCAGCAAGCTCAGGAAGGCAGACAAAGGTGCTGCCCGAGACAGCAGCCCCATGCCAGCAACCCCTCCTAGAAGCCTACAGGATAGAGTACAGGGTAGGGTGAAGGATGGAGGCCAGGGGGAGGTGTGGTAGAAGGTGATCATATTAAAGATGATCCTGGGCAGTTCAAGAATACGCTTCAGTCTACAGACAGAAGAAGTGTTCTGGCTCCACTCTCCACCCAATGTCCAGGGTGCTTTTAGAGCCGTGTCCAGTAACCCTTCTCTGCCCCCGAGACAGATACACACACACACACGTGTGCACGCATGCACACACACACACGCACACACACACAGTTGTGCTAAAATTGAGGAAACCACTGGCAGCGCTGATGGCAATGACAAGGCTAAAAGAGCCAGGAGTAGAGGAGTCAGGCCATTCCCCAACGGCTCCCCCAGAGCTAGATGGGGGCGGGGGGAGGGAGAGTGCAGGACAATCCCCACCCAGCACACGGCTCTGCCGCACTAAGAGACAACTTGGTCAAGTGCCCACGTGTCCTTGAGCAAGTTACATCACCTCCATGCCCTGCTCTATGAAGGTTGTAGGAGCCAGCCAAGGGAAACACATTCCTACATAAGCACTCATAGAAGGGAAATCTGGCTATAAGGAGGTCAGCTGTGACCAAACCTGCCACAGCCTTCGGAGAGGCTTCCGGACCACCTGCTTTGAGAAGACAGCGCCTTACTCAGGAAAAATATGCTGGAGAAGCTTTGCTAGGGATGACACAGAAAGGGAAAGTCTAAAACCACTGAACAATGGCAAAAAATGAATTCCAAGAAGCCCAGGGATGAGAGGAGGAGTTGTGCATGGAGGAGGTGGCACCTTGGGACTCATTCTCCAAATCTAAAGAATCAGTACACAAACAGGAGGGAACAAAAAATCAAGGCCCTAGTCTAGATACAAAATGGGAGAACATTCTACCTCAATTGCTACCACAGACTTAACGGTATCACTGAGACCCAGGACCCTCAAGGGCAGATGCCAATCAAACCTGATTCCTAGACTCAGGGAGCTTCCAAGACCACCCAGAAGATAATCACAGCATGAAACATAATGATCACACCAGGAAAGATGACAGAAAGGGCCATCCTATTTCTGGTGATGGGAGAGCACTGCTGGGGAGCACTTACAAACACTCTGCTTCAGTCCCCTCTGTCAGAACGAACACACACACACACTCTCACTCTCTCCCTCTCTGTCCCTCCATTCATTCTTCGCCGGCCCACAGCCCTGGGAGAGCACTGACTTCTCAGCCCACTTTGCTCCCACACTTGCCCCCATCCTCTGGGACAGCTGCAGGTTACAATTCCAACCACAGGCTTCAGAAAGATGATACACTTGCTGGAGCCTGCAAAGGGTCAGGAGAGAGTACCGTTTGAAATACCAGCGTGACAGCTGGCTCCTTGTCTGTCTCTTCCTCGCCCACCCCCCTCCCCAAACTTGTCATGGTACAAGAAGTCTATAAGCAGCCCATCAGCTTTAAATATCAGTGTGCGTGAAGCAGGAGCACGAGAGCGAGGGAGCGGGAAGCAGACAGCGAGCGCCTCTGTCGCCACTGCCTGTCAGGGAACACTAATGAATTTCACCACCAGCAGCCATGCTTCAGATGGGGGAGGGGGGAGAGGTGGGGAGTTTTCTAGGGAGAACTCGCAGTATTAAAACATCTTTTCCCAAAGCCCTGTTAATAAATGTCACTGCAGAGCCGAGAACTACGGCCGACTGCTAGGACTTCAAGGCAAGGGAGGGGTGGGGACAAGCCCTAAGGTCCTACCAACAGAAGGAGAATGCCAAGTGTGAGGCTGGAGGGGGCCAGCTAAGTCCTGCAATTGGGCAGGTGACCACCATGACCCATGCTCATCTTATAAAGGCCTTGGGCTACCTGGCGGAGAGGACCAGGACAGGAAGGAAAGGCCTCAGGTGGGGGGAGATCACTGGCTGTGCCTTCCAGGCCAGACTTACTGTCCATCCCACTCCCCATCAACTTCAGCCAACTCACTTCACAGGGAGGCTCATGGGTAATGGACTACAGGGGCTCCCTTCCGGATCTAGGGGAGGCAGGGGAGGCAACTCTGGCACCAGATCCAACAGGAAGTACTTCCACCACAGGTGGCAGGAGCCAGAGCTTATCATAATCTCCGTTTTACAGATGAGGACATGGAGGTTGAGTGGGAATGTGACTTTCCCAAGATCCTACAACTATTAAGTAGTACAGTCAGGACTTGAACCCAAGTCTCTTAATTCTAAAGGCCCATCTCTTTCCACAGCACCATGCAGCTTCTCTGAGGAAGGGCTGATCACCTCATTGCCTCCCAGGCCCTGCCCGTCCCCTCCATTCCCTCCTACTGGTACACACGCACCTTTGGCCTGGCATAGGCCACAGCTGTCATGTAGCACAGGGCTGGGCTCCAGGCCAGGGTGAACCCAGCCTGGCAGAGAAAGCCCTGGGAGTGAGCCAGACCATCACCTGGGAGTCTCCACAGCTCAGAGGGCATGGCTGCAGGCATAAGCCTTCCCTCGGGTACCCTCTGCACAGCTCCGATCAGCAGTGTCTGATCTGGCAGCGACCTGCTGTGCAGGGGGCAAATGACATTTAATTTCCTCTTGGTTTCCCTATGGTACAGACGAAAGGCCGTCACCTGCGTCTGGGTCTGGCGGCACAGCTGGAAGTGTTCCCAGACATGCTGCTCTGGAGAGTTCCCAAACAGAAACCAGAACACAGGCAGAGCAGAGGGACGCCCCACAGGCCAGGCTGCTGGTCGTCCCCAAGAAAACCAACCTCAAATCCCCATTGCCAAGCAGTTACTCGAAGCCTCCGAAAGGCACTGACACGTAAATGGCACCTCCCTGCTCCACTGCTTGCCGGCCCACTCACCAACCATGTCTCCCACAGGGAGCCCATGGCCACAAGAACACAGTGCTACAAGAACCCCGTGGTGTTTAAGATGTACATTAAGTATAATATGCACTTCCCCGGTGCCACAGAGAGTTCAGGAAGTCAAATACCTTCCATCTCCCCAGCCCCTCTCCAGTGAAACAATAAGACAAGTGTCTCTCCAGGGTCTCCCCAAGGCCAATTCCTCCAAGGAAGGGGCACGGTGCCCCACCTGTTGTGACTGTGGGAAGTGTCAGAGCTGCCACCAGGTCCTGGCTAGAGCTCTTTCCCAGATAGAATGGGAGAGGCCCCAGCAGGCAGCAGGGAGGAGGGCAGAGGGAGAGCAGGTGACAGGAGGTTTCCAGGGCACTTTGGTCAGTGTCTCAGCTGATAAGCTATTCTCTTTTTTGGCCAAGGAAATCAAGAGCTCCTTAGCAGTTTGAGCTGTTTCCAAGATATCTCACTCGTCCCCCACTAGTCTCCACCTGGCCTGTGGCCATCTTGACCCTTTGCCTGGGCTGCTTTTGTGTGGCCTACAATGCCCTCTGGAGGCTCCATGGAGAGGCATCCTGAAAGCAGTCAGGTTCTGGGATGTAGACTGATCTATGCTCTGACACACTCAAGGACATAGCTGTTTCCCTTACGCTCTAGGGCTGATCTCCTCTGCCCTGATCCCAGCTTCCCTGACTTCCTCAAAACATGAAAGCACTTGGCCTACACAGAGTCACACTGCTGGGTGGGCATTAGAATAGGCTAGTGGTTTTTAAACTGTGCTCAATGGGGTTCTAGGATTCTAGAAGGGACATGAAGCTACCCTGTAGACTGGGAGAATAGGAGGAAGAATGGCAGGGCCTTGCCCCAGCTTCAACCAGAGCGGCTCAACTTTTATATACCTTGTAATATTGGGATTTCTTTAATATTTGGTTTTTTTAAAAAGTTTCCTGCTAAGATATACTACCCATTCAGTCTCTCTACTGTGCACCTCTGCGTTCTCACGGCATTTGGTCGGTGTCTTCTCTGTATCTTCATCCTCTGCCTCACTCAGCCTGTAGTTAGTTACACGCAAGTTGCTTCCTGTCCCAATCACCTGTGCTCCTGACAGTCCCCAGCACAGGACTTCCCGGCCACAGCAACTCTCAGAGGGGGCTGACTTTGGGCTACGGCTGGAATACTGGCACTTCCAGCATACGCAGTGGTCAGCACCTTCAGGGGTAGTTTCCAAAAGACTTCTTGAAAGAGAAGAGCTGCAGTGGAGGATGACTGACATTCACAAAGAAGGTCCTGGTGAAGACACGTGGCATATGCCACTCCTAAATCACCAAGTGGGACACACCCGCTACCATCATCAATCACCCAAATTGACCTCTGGGGGAACCAAAGAGACTTCACAAATGGCCAATCTTTGGGCAAAATGCAGACATTCCAACTGGACATATCACTCATTATAAGTTTCCAAACCCTGAAGGTGGGACCATCCATGGAAACACAAGATGATGCTCATCAGCTGAGTACTCGAGGGTCTGTCGCCTTGCAGAAGAGTCACTAGTCCCACAATTCCGCTTATAGCCCCGGAAATGGGTGAAGCCCCTTGGCCCCATAAACCAAGCCCACTGCCTGGCCTCCTTCTCCAGCCGGCTCTGGGGAAGGGGCAGGAGGGAGGCAGGGGTCTGTGCTCCTCCTAGCTAAAGCCACTTGTTAATAAGCCCTAGATTCCCTTATCCCCGGGGAAAGGAAGGTAGCAATGAGCCCTCTCCCTCGCGCCCCCCCCCACCACCACCACATGCCTCCCAGCAGGGCCAGGGAAGAGAGCCATTAGTGTGTGCCTCAGCAGACAATGGGGAGGAGAAGTCTCCAGAGCAAAGGACAACTGCAGCAATTAGAATGCAGGGAGGTTCAGAAGCTATTTAACTGGGTGACCCCTGAGGTCGCTGCATCTGACTCCCATCCCTGGATAAATATTGTATGAGAGGGGAGGGGGAGAGCAAGGGAGCCCTCAGAGTGCTGCTCCTCCTTCCACTCTGCTCCCCACCCTACACGGCTGCCTCCAGCCACACACACCAGGAACATTATTTACAGCCCTGACAGTCAGAGCAATCACTCTGCTAACCAAGAGGGAATGGACAAAGTCGACTTACCAAAAATTGACTATGGCAATTGAAGAAGAAACCAGGGCTGTGGGGGAAGGGAGCTGAGCCAACAGTGAGGTGCAAGGCTTCCCCCACATTCTGGGTCCAGCTGGAGCAAATATTTCCATCACCCCAAGGCCACTGGCAGGTTAAGCTGAACCCAACTGGCAGAGTAAATTAGAAATGGCACATTCCTCCACCTTTTGGGGGCTTCAAAATTGAAAAACTCCTGGATCTCATCACTACCCAGATGTTCCTTAGCAAAGATGGGAGTCCTAGCTACCTGCCCAGAGGAAGTGGGACTAGCCAGGTGTCACTCACCCGGCTGGTTCCTCAGCTGACCTCTAGGAAAAGGCCACAAGCAGGAGAGTCAGCCATAGCAGAAAGCGGTCAGGCTGGGGGAAGAAGAGAGCGTCTGAGTGCGGGCTGCGCCTCGGCCCCCACATGTGCCACTCCTCCAGTCCTGCTCTAATGCACCCTGACATGCCTCTGAAGACAGAGAGCTGTTTGCAGTCAGCACCGTGATTTGTTAGTAATTATTTCCATGGTGTCACATTGCTGTCACTCTGTTAACAAAGAGACAGGCTGCCTCGGGCTGCCTGCAAGAAAGAATCGCAGAGAAAAAGGCCTGTCAGGCTCCCGGGATTCTCTGGGCTGGCTGGCTTTCTTCCCCAAACCAACATCCTTGCAGGCTTTGGAAGAAACAGTTTTACAGAACTATCAAGTCTGAGTATGTCACCCTTTAGCCAGGGACACCAAAAATTTATCCCACCCACTCACAGCCATCTTTCCCAAGTCCTACTGAGCTAAGCCCCCAAAGTCCACAGATCATTCGGGCACAGGCCACTACACCAGCTATAGCCTCGAGCTCCCCAGCCTTCACCTTCCAAGACCCCTGCTTCCTGACTCCTCTTCCTCACTGGGGTGTTTGCAGCCTCTCATGTGCTCTTAGGAGCCCAATATAGGAAACCTATTTCAGACCAAACTGAAGTGGCTGCCCCACTGGCACGGATGGTGGTTGAAGCGAATATGATGACAGGGCACCTTCCCTCCTTGAATCTGCCAACCACAGTTCAGGACCAAAGCCGCTCCGGTGTCGATGCCCCTGTAGTCTCCAGACGCCCATCACCTGTGAGGAGATCCCCACAGACTGCCCCGTCGTTCCCAGAGCCTGGATCGGTCTGGTACGGTGGTTTGCTTTAGCACAGAGTAATGTCTCCATTACCCTGGCTGGGAATTAGAGGACAGATTGGCAAGCACTGACAAAACAGAGGTCACTCACCTTACAGGCATGGAAAGTTGGAGATTAATTCTCTCCTCTTACAGAGGGAATCAGACTCCTGGACGGTGGAAGGGAAGCACCAATACTGAGAAACCCTTTCACTGCCAAGCAGCAGCAGCAGGAGAGGGAGACAAAAGCCCACAGGCCCTACAGAAGCCTTGTCAAGGGGGCAAGGGCCATTGCCACCCAGCTCCCACAGAAGCCCACAGGATAGAGGAGCCTGGGCAAAACCAAGATTCTTCTGGCACGAGGGTACAAAGGACAGAGGGCAGTGCTGGCTGCATGCACTGGAATGTAAACTCCATGAAGGCAGAACGTTTTAGAAGTTTTATCTCTGCTCACTGCTATATCCTCAATACCTAGAATAGTGTGGGTATTCAATCAACATCTGCTGAAAGAATAACTAAATGGGTCAGTATGGCTCAAAGGCCACTTCCACAGGCCTGGGGCCAGCCTCTCCCTATCACAGGGGTTCAGAGAAGAGGGAAGCCAGTGCAGATTCCAGAAGACACAGGGAGGCCACATATCCAAAGGACTGGAGTTAGGTTTTAAAGGATGAGGGAGATTTGGACAAGCTGATAGGTCTCGGGAGATTCTCATGTCAGATGGAACATTCACACACTCATTCGACAACCATGTACAGAAGGGCTAAAGAAGGTATGTAGAAGCAGTCCAACAAAAGGAGAAGAGATAAAGTACAGTATAGAAATACAACGGAACATTATACGGCAATGAAAAGGCTACTAATATATACAACGACCATAGAGGACTCTCTCATACGTTATGTTGAGCAAAGGAAGTCAGACATAAAAGAGTACATTTTCTATGATTCTACTTATTGGAAGTCAAGAACAGGCAAAACGAACCAAAAGTAACAGAAGTCAGAACAGTAGATGCCTGACAGGCGGAGCGCATTACTGACTGAGAAGGGGCACAAGGGGATTTCTAGGACGACGGAAAAGGCTGACTATCTTGATCTGGGGGGTGGCCGCACAGGTGCATACTTGCATGAAAACATACGGAGCTGTGCATTTCACCTTTGTATGCTTTATGTACCCTACTGTGCCTACTTCAGACCTCGATTTCTAAAAACATTAGGAAAAAAAAAAGTCTCAAGAGTCACTCAGAGTTTTTTTTAAAAAAACACAAAAATATCTCACCCAAAGTAAAACATTTTCCAGGAACAACAGTGTCTCCTTCTCCTTGGGAGTTCAGGGGACAAGCCCTCCAGCCTTCACTCTCTAGCTGCCAGAGGACAGAGGAGCCCAAACAAATGGCCAACGCCTGGGAAGGTCCAGAAATATTCAAAACACAAAGGAGTGTAGCCCGAGTCCCATGCCTAGGAGGTAGTAAGAGCCTCTATTCCGCACCAGGTGAGCTGTGGGAAGCAGAGATGGAACATATGGTCAAGCCATGGCCCCAGCTGGTTCTGAAGCTCTCCGAAGCAGCCTGTCAGATACTGCCACAAAGCACAGAAACAGACTTCCCGAGACCATCTCAAAGAGCCACAGGGCCAATTTGTCTTCCTGACAAGCCAGGCAGACACTGGCTGAGCTACCCCAACTCTGGGCTATGCAAAGGTCTCGATGCCTACAGCCCCTGCTGCCAGCAAGAAGGAGGTGATAAGACCCTCATGGATGGTCAAGGGGAGTATAACTCTGGGGGCCAGTACTTGGGCAGCAATACTTGCCTCAGGACCAATGAAACAGTAGAGAGCCATCCAGTCAGAGGCTCTGTCGCAGGCTAAAGCATGAGGCTCCCACCCCCACACACATCTCAAAGCCTGACCAGTTACCACACAAATGTCTTTTATCTTTTATCAGGATTTTAACCAAGCAAAACTGCCATTCCAGGGGTTCCAAAAAATCACTAGAGTGCTTCAGACCCTCTGACACCTTC
This sequence comes from Ailuropoda melanoleuca, assembly GCF_002007445.2. Taxonomy (NCBI): domain Eukaryota; kingdom Metazoa; phylum Chordata; class Mammalia; order Carnivora; family Ursidae; genus Ailuropoda; species Ailuropoda melanoleuca. Next base: position 20,639,219 of record NC_048219.1, read on the forward strand.
CTTTTTTTTTTTTTTAATTTTATTTATTTATTCGACAGAGATAGACAGCCAGCGAGAGAGGGAACACAAGCAGGGGGAGTGGGAGAGGAAGAAGCAGGCTCCCAGCAGAAGAGCCTGACACGGGGCTCGATCCCGTAACGCCGGGATCACGCCCTGAGCCGAAGGCAGACGCCCAACCGCTGTGCCACCCAGGCGCCCCCCTCTGATACCTTCCTAGCGGATGAGGAGATGAGGCCAACATTAGAGTCCCACCACTCAGCCTAAAAGTGCCCAGAAAGTGGATCACCAGAGGCTCTGCCTGCCAAGGAGGGGCCGAACGTAGTGATCAGACAACAGAGCTTCTTCCCAGGGCCCCTCCAGGTCCAAAGTCCTTCCAGAGCAGACCAACTGCCCCAAACTCAGGCTCCGAGGTTAAGGACACAGGCGGAGGTGCCTGCTGACCTGCAGCTCCAGGACCACATGGAGAAGAGTGGAAAGGGGGCTCAGGCAGGGACCTAGGAGTCCCCGTGGACTCCACAGAAACCTGCTCCTGCCCTAGGGCCTGCCCATAGGTAATGGAAAATCCCACCAAGCCCACACTCAGGAGCCCCTTTGCCACTAGTGCGAGGCACCAGGACATGTGCCGGAGGGAACTCTCACGTGTCTGTGAGTAGGCTGGCCCCAGAGGCCTGCAAGCTCTCGGGGGGAGGCGGGGCACCCCTCGCTCCTCAGAGCCCAAGAACTCTCGGCCCGAGGAGCTGTCAGGCTAACGAGGCTACCCCACTGCCACTCCATCTGAGCGTGGCAGGCTGCACCGCACGACTGGCTTCAGGTGGCTCTTCTTTAATTAATGGCATCCCAGGCTCTGCAGGGAGCTTCACCCTACAATGAATGGCCCTCTCTCATTAGAGGCAGGCCTGCCATGATGTATTCAGGGCGAGGGCCAGGATTCATTTCCCTGTCTGTGGGTTGGGGATGGGAGGGAGGGAAGAGGCAGCGGGGAGAGATTTATATCGAGTGACTTGGATTAGCTGCAGCTGAAACATGACCCCATCAACTCAAGCTGCCTTCTTGGGGCTAACCCGATGCACCTCTGCTGACGAGAGGGCTCTAGGGAAGCTGAAGGGAGGGCAGAAGGTCTGGTTCTTGTTCTCTCTGGGCTTAGGCTACAGCTCGAAGGCCCAGAATTCCTATGCAACCTCCAGAACCCCCTCCCAGCCGCCACACACACTCAGTGTGCACTGGGAGCCTGGCCTGACTCTGAGCCAGTCTTGTCCACTGAGAGCCTCTTCATGGTCAGGAAGCTGACACATTGGCCTCCGAGCTACAAGACTGCCCATGGCTGGCGGCTGGCTTTCCTAACTACTTTGTGTAGGAAATACCCTCCCCTCCCAACTTCAGAGAAGGAGTACACAACATAGTAATGCCCCCGTATCTGCTGTCTGGACAGGATCCAAGAACATTCTGCCACAGGGCATCTCAGATCTCAGGCTACCCAGCACTAGGGAAAAGGCAGGCATTGGTCTGACATAAAAACATGCTGTCAGCTATCACCTCACCATAGTGAGCCTCTAAGGTGGAAAGATTCTGCACAATACTACTCCTTCTCTCCACTTCCCCCTGAGGCCATCTCATAGGGATCACAAGACTGAGCAGGGGACCTGGGGTCTTCTGGGCAAAAAGATGTTCACATTTCCAGTGTACTTCTCAGAGACTTGGAAAGAAGGCTCCCCTGCATGCTGCTATTCACACAGGTGGTTTTAGGCCCAGGGGCTAGGGATGTTCAGGTTGGCAGCAACCAGCACACAGCCCCACAAATTCCCCCTGTAAATCCCACTGAATTGGACATTCAGTCTTGCTTGTGCTTGGGATAAAAATCATACATCACAGCCTCTCCTCTATCCACCCTCAGCCCTCTTAGAATGCCCAAGTCACTAAGAGAGCTGGAGAGTAGGTCCTCACCTGCCCCTGCCAGATAATCAGAAGGCTGCTCTGCAAGCTTGCCGGGTCCCTAGGAGGGCCAGGGCAGAATGCCTATCATCTGTACACACACTGACTCCATGTCATCCACGCTTCTCCCTGGCCCTCGTGGAAGAGCATTCATTTACCCTTCCTTCCCTACTCGGAAAGAGATGTAGCTCAGTTCCGCTTTGCTAAGCCCTATTTGGCAATGTGTCTAAACACATGCAAACTTAATTAGTTCAGGAGGGGAGCCCAAGCACTTGCAGTGACAGATAAAAGTATCGGGAAATGAGACAAGTCAGGACTGCCAGGGAGTTCTTACTCAAGCCCCTTCCCCCAGCAGGCTGCTAATCAGAGGTGATGCAGCTCAGAGCTGGGACCAACTGGCACACCCATGGGCAAGGGGCAAGGCTTTCATGAGCTTAGTGACATGATGAGATCCCCCACATACTTCCAAACATACTATAGGATAGAGGTATCCAAAATGATACTGGCAATGGTTTCCTTAAAACAGATCTGAGGACTCATTCATTTGTAGCTCATCAAGGAGGCTCTCGGACACCCCAAATACCCCTCACCACAACTCCTGGCCAACCATGCCCCCGTATCAAAATAAATATGAAAGTCCAGACCTCCACCAACAGCAGACTGGGTATCAGCAGCCTCGAGTGTCAGAGAACATCTGCCACACAGTGAAAACAAAGGAAAGAGGGAAGGGAATTCCCACCATATCACAGAGCCATGGGCCATGAAGGGCAGAAGCAGATGGGCAGATGACATGGTGGTTAAACACACAGGTTCTAGAGTCAGAATGTCTAGGTTCAAATCTCTGCCACAAACTGGTTGTGTGCCCTTGACAAATTACTAAACTCTCTGGACACCAGTTTCCTCATCATTTTAAAAAAAAAAAAAGTTACAAAAAGAATGTATTTCACAGGATTGTGGTAGAAATTAAGTGAGATAATGTGTAAATAGCATAGCAGGACTCCTGGTATATAATAAGTGCTCGATACACGCTGGCTATCTTTATTATTTGATGTAAATGTCTCCAGAGCAATCCCAGCCCCCGTCTTAGAAGGCACAAACCTCTCAGAGAGCCCTTTGGCCAGCTCCTAGGACCAAACTCCTCCACAGTCCAGGCCTGTAGGCCATCTCACCCAGTACTACCATGGAGGGAGGACCCAAAAACCCAGTGCTGGTAGTGAGAAAATCCAGGAGTTTCCTGGCTCTCCATCCTCTCACACTCAGGTTGGTGCAGGAAGGCCCGAGATTTCCTCTTCTGTTCCATTCTCCCTGAAGCTACCTTCCATTGATCCTCTGTAGTTCTTCCTGAGTACGGATTCCACAGGCTCACTCCATTCCTGAGCTGTCATTTATTCAACAAACATTTATTGAGCAACTACTACACACCAAATGTTGTCCAGGATTATAATGGTACCCATAATCTAGTGAGAGGGCAGACAAAATACGGTTTCATGTATAAGTAAGTACGTGTGCTCTGGAAACACACAGGAAGACACCTAGAAACTGACGTTCAGAGGAATCACAAGGCACTGGCCAGCTGAGCATCTGGCTGGGGTTGGGGGTAGGGAATGCAGAGAGTGTATTAAAAGATGAGGTTCGAGAAGTAAGCAAGGGCCTTGAGGGCTCAGTAAACAGCAAGACTTTGCCTTGAGGGCAAGAGGAAGCCTTGAAAGTGTTTTGCAGGCATGTGACATAATTTGCTATAGTTAGGAGAATGGCATGGAGGTAAAAGTGGAGTCAGAGAGACGACTTAGAAGACTTTTGTAATCCAGGAAGAATACGGTGACCTGAGGGGCGCCTGGGTGGCTCAGTCGGTTGAGCGTCGGACTCTTGGTTTCAGCTCAGGTTGTGATCTCAGGGTCGTGGGACTGAGCCTCGTATCAGGCTCCGTGCTCAGCACAGAGTCTGTTTGAGACTTTCTCCCTCTGCCCCTGCCCCCACTCGCATTCTCACTCTCTCAAATAAATAAATAAATCTTAAGGAAAAAAAAAAAGCATCTGGTGACCTCAACTAGGGCAGCCGTAGCAAGGATGGAAAGAAGGCAACGACTCTGAGAAACCTCTGGCAGGAAGAATCAACAAGATCTGGCAATTAATTGATTGTGGCTAGAGAAAAGGAATCAAGGATGATTCTCGGGTTTCTGACAGAACTACCAGACAGTGGTTCTAGTCACAACTTGAGAGCAAGGTGGAAGACTAGGTGTTGGGAGAAAGAGGACAGCTGAGCTTTAAGGGGCCTGTGGCATCCAGGTAGAGATAGAGAAGAGGTAGTTGGATGTGAAAGCCTGGAGTTCAGCTGGCAGACTGCTTTTCTCCAGCAGGATCTCTGCTGCCACGTCAAAGATGGAAACCCTCTACAGAGACATTCCCTGCCTGGGCAGGCAGAGAAGAGAGAAAACTGGAGAAAGAACACTAACTGCCATGAAGAGCTTCAAGAACCACGAGGTGAGGCAAAGGAAAGGTGGGTCATGTAGGGGAGGCGAGCTGACCAAGGGCCAAAGCCATAACAAGTGTCATTTCTTAAACAAGTTGAGAAGGAAAATTAAATCCGGGCCCACTAAATTAAAACCCACCTCAGCAGGATCTGTGACTACAGCATCAAAGCCCACCAGTATCAACTCATCTGGCTTTGACAAAAGATGGACACAAAATGATTCTGTCGGGACCGGAGCAGATTCCTTTTCTCCAGTGGGATTTCCGCAGCCACTTCAGTTCCCATTTCTCAATGCCTCACTAAGCAGGCCCTTTCCAACAAAAGTGATGGGAAGCTGGTTGGGGGTGGATGTTGGGAGAGAGGGGAAGGGCAGCAATGAGAAGGAGCCATGGCTCTGGGAAACTAGAGTGGGAAATGAAAATATTTGCTGAATTCCTTAGACTTAGTTAAATCTGAAAATGGATGTCAAAATAAGAAGTAAGCCCCATACTAACAAGTTGCGGGTGTCAATTTAACACCACCCTTGTCAGGCTCCTCAGCAGCCTTTACCAGACGCATAAAAAGGCGATGGCTCTGACGAGAGGTTCCAGGAACACCGATAAGCTGTGCACTGTCACGAAGCCCTACTTAAGTTTCCTCTCTGGTTGTTTTTATTTTGTTACACATTTAATTAAGAGCCTTCCCAGCAGTTACGCGGAGTTCTGCTTCTAAAAGGCAGCCACAAAGCTCTCCTCCCCCCAGCCCCTGCCACCTGACATCCGCGTCCTTCCTGCATATTCTTTTTCAGAGCTTCACTGGTCTTTTCAATACAAACCCAAACCAGCTACCAAAGTCTGCCCAACCCATCTCTTTTAGAAGCAACACGGTCTTCGAATTCAATTCTGTCCAGCTATGAGTTTACCAATTTGGGCTTCGGTTTCAAATTGTTTTGTTTTGTTTTTTTCCATCTATAAAAGGGAGATTCCACCTTCTACCAGGGAAGATAATTAGGACTGAATGAAATATGGAAAATGCTCATTAAAATTTGGTTTCAGGGCACCTGGGTGGTGTGGTTGCTTAAGCGTTTGACTCTTGGCTTTGGCTCAGGTCATGATTTCAGTGTCCTGGGATAGAGCCCCATCTCAGGCTCCACGTTCAGTGCTGAGTCTGCTTGAGATTCTCTCCCTCTCCCCCCTTCCCCAACCCCCTGCCCCAGCTCATGCTCTCTCTCTCTCAAATAAATAAATAAAATCTTTTAAACAAAAACTTTTTTTCTATATGTTTGGACTCAATGACCCAATCCCTCTTCTTGATTATATCAGTTCTTGTGAAGATGCAAAGCAGCCTCCTGTGTCACCAAAATGTGTCCCAGGCCCACCGGGCTGAGCTGGTACTACCGGCCAGAATGGGCCAGACCCAAAGACAACACCCTCTGAGATTCCCTCTTTGTCTCATGGAGAAACCAACTTAGGAGGCCTGGCCAGACAGTCCCCACATGGGCACACAGGGAAGTTTCTGTCTACACACATATGTACATGCTATTCCCAATTAATGAAGAAGATTCTGAAATGTGGGTGTCTGGGTTATGAACACACCAAAGAGTGAAATCCACTTGGAAGAGTGGGACTCCTGGGAGGCTGTCTGGAGAAAGCGGGCCTCTGGACTGGGCTACATGAGCCCAAGACGCTGGGTATCAGCCTGAATCGTGCCCACTCCAAACAGCTTCTCTTACACTGTGGAGCTCCACCTAAATCCCTTCTCTGCTTCAAGTACTCAGACCTGCCCAGGATGCCATAAATAAGAGCAACAGCCTTCCTCCTCCTCACTTTCTCCATGGAGCACTCCCCTGATTCATATCTGCTTCCAGGTCCAGCCTCTATAATTTCCCTGACACACGAGTGTCATCTGGGAACACAGAGATCCTCTGGAGCTCTGGGAGTCCTGTGTGCACACCTACAGGTATGCAGTCAACGCGTGTACACGACCTGAGGGATGTGGACATGAGGTGTGTGGGTGTTTATGTGATCTGGACTTGTTCCTCCTTCTGTCTCACCTAGGGAGCTGGTGTCCAGTAGCAGGCTTGACATCCACCTGAGTGCATAATTTCACCTCAACACCCAGGATCCAAAAGGCATAAAAAAGGATGTTGGTGAGAAGATAATGCCTACTTTGGTAGGATATGTCACTCCAGAGCCACTATTTCTCACCCCCCACCAATACACCACCTATGCGCAAAAGTGCGCGCACACACACACACACCCAGAATGCTCGCAGCTGCCTTCAGTCACAAAGAACACAGAGGTATCGATTCTATCAATCCTCAGCAAACAGTGCCCCCACCACCTCCACCCCGCTTTAGCTCCCTGGGGGCTGTCTGAAGCCAGGTATCCATGAGGATAGACAAGAGGCAAAAGTGTCAACCCAGCAAAGGAACCAGTTCTGTCTTCCATAACCAGGGCAGGACCTGGAGACAAAGGAGAAAAAGCAGTGGGGACAAAGGAGGGACAAGGAGACTGGGGAATCAGGTAGCTCTAGAAGCAGCCCTCTCTTATCCCACCACTGGGCCTGCAGTTGAATCTCAGGGCCTTGTACCCCAGATAAGAGGGTAGGACAGCAGAATGGTTAAGAGACAGGACCCTGGAGCCAGGTTGCCTGGGTTTGAATCCTGGCTCTGTGTGTTCTTGGGCAAGTTACTTAACCTCTCTGTGCTTTAATTACCTTATCTATAAAACAGGAATAAAAGTACCAAGGTTTATTAAATGAATTACTATTTCTAAAGCATTAAGGGTAGTAAACACTACATATTTGGTTTAAAAAAAAGAAAAAAAGGATCTTCTTTTAACTCCTTCCTTCCAGGGCAGTAACATGCAGCCCCACAACTGGAAGGGCTGTCCTGAGCAGTGCGACCTGGCAAAGGCAGGAAGGCCCCAACAACAGCAGTCCTGGTAGGGTCCTTGACTGGTCTACTCCCAGCTCCAGAGGCAGAAGGCAGGGTTCCCAGGCCTTTTCTCACTTTGGCAGCCCCAAGGATCCAGGGACTCCCTGATCCAGCTGCCCTGTAGGCTTGGACATGTAAGCCTGCGAAAGGCAAGACCTGGTCCCATAGCTTCCAAGCCCTGCCAGCAAAGTAGTCCTCATACTCACATGACTTTCAAGTCCCAGTCTCCACAGGTGACAAAAATTGACTTGACGTTTGGATCTAAGAGGCCTTCTTTCGCCATCCATTCATCGACCCTCTGAAAAGTACACAAGAACAGATGAGATTTTTCTTTTTTTTTTTCCTTCCCAAGTCTGTGAAGAGCCACACCAGTGAAACGCAGATAAGCTGCTTGTAATCAGAGCAGGGGAAAACTGTAATCTTATCTAGCCATGGCTCCGCTCTGGGCTCTCAGCCTGGGCTCAGGGCTGTGGGGGCACCAGGAGGATGATCCCTGCAGAAGATCCACAAGACCAAATGAGTGGGGGGAGGGAGTCCCTCCACTGCCCCACTGCCTGGCAACCTGCCCCAGAGGGAATAAGGACATATCCCGGTAAGTCGGTCCTCAAAAGCAGAGCCTAGCACAGACACAGGATGCCCTGGGCCATGAGAACAGGCTGGAAAGAGGCCCCAAGCAAGGACTCCAATCCACGGGTTCATTCATTCACTTATTCATTTCACCTTCCCACCAAAGGTTTATTAACCAAATTTATGAATTTGGTTATTCCCTAAATGACGGTGAAGTTAATCTTCACTGTGAGTCTAGCAGAAAAAGCTCCCTTGCTGGGCTGGAACCCCACCTTGATCCCTGCGGTGGCACTGCCTGCTTCAGCCCTGAAATCTCATAAACTGGCCCCAGACTTTAAGTTTCTCCTTTCCTGGTTGAGGATTCAAATTCAGTGGAATTTTTTGAAGGCTGAGCTCAACTCCTAGACAGGGATAAAAACTGCTCTTAAACACACTTTAAGTATTTCTTTCCCTTCATCCCTTTGATCAGTTTTATTATTTGCACTCACATTGGAAGTACAAATACTAAAATCAGTATATAATGAGAGATTTCTCATAAAGCATTCCCAAAGCACTGCCTATTTTTCAGAAGATCCCAGGCATGGGGTGAGAGTACAGCAGATGACCACCGCGCCACTCACACAGAAAGATTCGTTTTTAAAGGCTACATCGCAAAGTAGTTAGAAATGCAGGATTCAAAGTCAGACACACCTGGGTTCTAACCTTGGCTCTTCCATATCCTGGTTGTGTCACTGATGGGAAGTCATTTAAAAGTCATTTAACCTCTCTGAACTTCAGTTTCCTTCATCTATAAAATGAGGTAGGATGACTAACCTTACAGGATTGTTTTGAGAATTAAATGTAATAATGTATTAAGTGCCTACCACAAAATAGACAGTAGGCTGAGAAGGCAAGAAAGGCAGATCATCATAATACAATATAATAGATGCAGCCATGGAGAAGTGACCAGAATGCTATAGGACCAGGAGGAGGAAATGACCAGCTCTACCTTTTACAGAGAAAGGAGTCAGAAAGGAAGGCTTCACAAAGATGACAAGCGAACTAGGGGACTTGGGAGTTGGGTTTGCCTGACTGCGTGCAGCACAGCAAAGGACACCACGGGCAGAGGCACAGGCACAATCATTTTGTATTTGAGAAGCAATTATGTGCTCAATGTCTGCCTCCCCCACCAGACTATAAGCACCATGAAGGCAGGGACTTTTATTTGTCTTATTCACTGTCTAAGTCCCTAACCCAGCAGTGTCTTCTCAATAGATACCTGCTGACTGAAATATGAGTAGGGAATAGTGTGACCGATGTCCAGTGTGTTGAAAGGAGGGACAGGAAAGGACTCTGGGGGTTAGGTGGGGCAGAATGTAAAGACTCCAGCAGGTAATGGACAGCCCAATGAAATCGTGAACTAAGATTATTTCTAGCAGGTGTAGGCTGGCTTCCTGGGATATCTCAGAATCCTGGAGGCCTGGTCCACGCCAAAGCAGTCTGTGAGTAGGGCCAAGGATCCTAGGTCATTCCATGGCTACAACAGTCCTACCTCTCAGGAGGTCAGAGCCGCTCCTTGAGCCAGACCGTGCAGACCCTCTTCACAGTCTGTACACCAGAGAACACCCCTCAGCCCAAGAGTCTCCCCAACAAGCTAAATTCTGGACCTTCCACTGCTGAATGGCTTGTCTCCCCAGCCGCTATGGCCCACTTGCACAGAGGACATGCACACGCTCACGCTCATGTATCCTTTCCCAAGTCTTTACATAAAAAAAGAAGTAAGGCAAACCTAGGGCTCCCTACATCATCTAACCTTGCTCCAGCTCACTGGCCTGAAATACCCAAGGTAAGTGCCCCATCTGCTAGGGGGGCTCCCCAATGCCCCAACTCCTACAAAGTGGTCTTGGAAAAGAGAGCAAGACAGGATTGTCAGGAGCCAATGCCCAGCAGGACCTTCCCCATGAGAAGCATTTAATACTCACGGGGCCCCTGGAAGCTTAGGACCTAGGCCATTCACTCATGCATTAGATATTTAGTGAGAACCTTCTACTGTAAGCCTGTCCAGGGCAGTGATTCTACATTTGGAATAAAGCCTGTCCTTTTCCTTCCCTTCTCTGCTTAAATGGATGAAGAGTTAGAGGAATCATCAAGACAATCCCCAAGTAGCCGGGCTGGCCCTCCCAGCTACCGAAGGTCTAGCGTGAGATCTGCCTGAGCCAAATGAGTGAGGCAAACATCTAGCTGGCCATCTGCTCAGGGCCTTGGTTAGGACAAGAAGTCAGCTTTTTAGCTGTGTGACCAACTCAGGGCTAATGAGACAAAGCAGAGCCCATTCTGGTCTCCTTGCCAGAGACTCCTTCTTCAGGTTGATGTCAGGAATCTTCCCTCTTCACCCACAAAGTATGCTGAAGTAGCAGAAAGTAGCTTCGTGGATAAGGCTCAGAATCCCCAGAGCACCCTGCTCCAGGCTGGCCTGAGGTTAGCGGGAGGAAGCCTCCTGAAGATCATAGATCTCTGTCAACCAGCACCACTGAGGAAAAAAAAAAATCCCATAACCTCAATAGCTCTGGTTTGGTGCTGGCCTATAGCAGGCATCCTTCTCCTAGGATCCTGGCCAGAGACACTCCAGGGAATAGCTAGCTGCCTGCTGTCCGGACTCCCTCAGGGGGTAGACCCTGGCTGGGACATAGGAAAGGATGGGGCAGTCCCCTCTTTCCCCTTGAGTCTGGTCTTATAGGGAGCAGTCGATGCTGAGGGGCCCCCTCAATCACAGGAGTAAATCGCTCCTCAAAAAAAGAGGGTCAGTGGGGCTGGGACACACCTCAGAGCTCATCTTCTCTTCTCCCAGCCCACTGCAGGTACCCTAACATTGACCCAACCCAGAGCTTAACCAGTCACAGAACCAAGGCTTGTACACTCCCAGAGGCAGGGAGCATACCTGCCACCGGGTGAGCCTGAACCTGACTACATCCTGAGAAGCCCCAGGAAATTGAGTCTGCATTTCTCTCTCCCATGGGACAGGCCCTCTTGGCTAAATACAGAGACATCTTTCTCCCTCTCCCTGCTACCACCCAACTTCCTCTAGGCTGACTACCTCCAATGCAGGTGTGCCCTGCTATTCCCCCCATGCTCTGCTTCCTCCTGTGCTTTGATAGGGGCTGAGCTTTGGGTTTACTGGTCTTAAAGATAAATAAAACACCTAATGAGATCCACAGGCTTTTTCTCTTCTCCCTTCCCCCTAGAGAGGAGGGAGGAGGAAAGGGACCTTCTCCTTCCGTGAAAACCCCCAGGCCAGAAAGGGTGGGAGACAAGCTGAGGCCAAGCACAGCCCTTCCTTATTCCCTCAGGCTGGAGCACAAGCAGCAGCATCTTAACCTTTTCCAGCTCCCTGAGGAGAACATCCTAGAAGTGTGGTCTCTGCCAAGGGTTCTAAAGCCTTTAATTTGATTTCCCTCACATAGGCAATTGTTGTAATTATTCTGATTAGGAATCATTACCCAGTGCAGCCTCTGCACCCCTGACAGGCACAATGCATCCAGCTGCAAGCTGCAGTGGGGCAGGCGGGCCCAGCCGCACCTCCTGGAGGAGCTGGCAGCAAACAAAAGCCATCGATGGGGAATTCTGGGTGAGTTAATGAAGTGCTCACATGCCACAGGAAGCCAACAGGAAAGCTAAACAAAAACACCTTCAGTCCCCAGGGCTGGCCCTGCGGTGCCACAGCTCAGCTCCCCTCCTCCCTGACCCGCCCAGCACTGGCTGCCCGCGCTGCCCAGCCCAGGGCCAGGGGCCAGGAGGGGGTGGGGGCCCTGGCTGGAACTCGGGGCAGCGCTTGGACATCTTGCCCGTAACCCTGACGGGAACCACTGGAGATGACAGATCAATGGTTCAATACGCTCAACAGCATGTCACTGATGTGACAGCAAATGTTATTCTAATCAAGCCATAATCAGAGTCAAATTACACGGCTACATTCTCAGGAGGGGAGGGAGAGAAAGGCAGCAGGAAAGGGTCAGAGGTCAGGAAGTAAAGGTCACTCAACCTACCTCCAGCACTTGCTGCAGGCTCGGCTGACCATCCACCATGGCTTGAATAATCCCGGTGAGCTGAAAGGAAAGAGAATTAGCCAATAGGTTGAAGAGCAGGGCACAGGGTCTCAAAGCTGCACTGGATCCTTTCCTTTCTCCTTCTACCATGAAAGACTCTGGCCTGCACTGCTTTCAGCTCAGAACCTGCCAGAAGCCTTGCGAATGAAGCCCCACAACACAAGATGAACTTTCTTCAAAACATCCTGCCCTGAGAGGGGGAAACACATCTCTGTGCTGACCACAGGGTGTGTTTCATACCTATTTCAGCTTTCACTTTGAAAAGAAAAAAAAAAAAATTCATGTGTCTTGTATTTAATAGGCTCAATAAATCCCTACAAATTATAATCTAAAGAAAATTCACCTCCAAGCTTCACAGAAGTTCCTGTAGACCTTGAGGAATGCTCACACAGGACGGCCACACTTGGGTTCAAGTCCACCCCTTCTCTGGGTCTCGATGTCCAGCATTTCCCCCTCTACATCAGAGAAGAGCCAGGGGAGACCCACAGGCATCCACCCTTTACCCTGAATACCTGGGCCTTCAATACCAACTAGGCAAGCAAGAAACAGACACCTTTAACTGATGGAGAAACTCAGACGAAAAGGCCTAATAAAGGAACCCGGTCTAGAGAATTTCTGACTCACCCAGGTCAGGCCTAGGTTCAAAAACTTGTTGCTTTGCTTTGTTTTGTTTTACAGTGAAAATATCCCTTGAAAACAGACTAGGACAGACTGCCTCGGGGCTCTTAGGTAGGAAGGCCCTCTCCACAGACCTGGACCCAGCTGGAAATCACCATGCCCAACGTGCCCCTGGCTACTTCTAGAGAGAGCAGCATCGCATGCTCGCTGGACAACTTCTTCGTCTTTTTTTTAAGTGTTGGGGGGGGATTAAACTCCAATTAAACTATAATTACATTTAATGAATATCAAATACCCAACTCACAGGAACCGCTGGCTCTAAGTGGGAAGGTTATTTTCTCATAGCGACTTACATGGAATGGTAATACACACCTTTTAGGGAAGAAATTTTCATTTTAAGAACACTTGAGTTCCTCTAGGTGGGTTTCTGCAGTTCATCAAGTCATTATTAGGTGGTATTTTAAGGAAGTGTAAGGACACAGCCACTCTATTTTATATTCCAGAAACTGTTTTTATATTAATCTGTATTTTAATTGGGTAACAGCTGCTGCCTACAGACTTCCCATGGTCTAAAAGGAAAATAAATTAGAAAGATTAACTACACTGTTGTTTCGCAAGGCTTTAACCCACAGCATGCCCACCCGGCTGGCACCTCCACACCCTTTCCTTGCTTGGCAGACCAAAGAACTGCCCAGCAGAGGGAGGGCCTGAGCCAAAGGAAGAAAAGTTGGTCCACAGATGGCTAGGGGTGCGGCTGGGGGGTGAGGGGTGAGGAAGAGCTCTGGGTCAGCAGCTTTAATCTTGGAGTGCTAAGACTCCTCCTTTTATTTAGTCAACAACGATTCATGGACAGCCTATAATGTACTGGGCCCCATTCCAGGAACTAGGGATCCAGCCGTGAGGAAAAACATGAAATCCCTGCCCTCATGGAATCTGTCTTCTTCTTGGCAGCCCCCTCTATGTCCAGCCCAGCCAGCACCCAAAGCCTGTACACCTTCCAGAGCCCCGCACTGAGCAGGCAGAGTCCAGAGTAGGCTTGTTGCTAACTCCATATGCAACACGCAGATGACTGATAAGCACCCATGCACCCACCACAGCCCTTCCTGGCCCCGGCTTCTCTCCTGCTTCGTTCTTCCAGGGCCAAGCCACACCCCCAAGCTTAGAGCTGGGGCTTAGGGTCAGGACTATCCTGGAAAACTTACAGCCACTCTTACTTCTTAGAAAGCTCTGGGATCTGTGTGCCAGTCTCATGTCTAGTCTGAGTCTTCTGGGGCAAGGTTAGGTCTACCACTTCTCTTGACTCCTACACCAAGGGTCACTGAGATGAGCTGAACACTGAAGGGCTTCCAGAAAGGCTCACTCACAGAAGAAACCAATGGCAGCCTTGCCAAGAGATGGGACATAGGTCAGCATCTATGTACTCCACAAGAACTGCTCTGGGCCCCAGGAAAATCACTAACGCGGGAAGAGAAAGTCACTGCACTAAAAACGAAAACCAGGGCACTGCTCTGCACAATCTCTCACTACAGACTAGGCCCGCCTTTTCTACCCCGGTGGTAGGTGGTAGGACTCCAGGATCCTGAGGCTTTCTCATACTCCTGTCCAATGGTCAGCAATCCTAGAATCATCAGCCTGGGAGGAGCCTAGCAAGCCCAGCTCCCTCTCTCTCCAGGCTTCCTAGACCCCTTGTGGTTCAGCAAGACACAGCTTACAGCTGAGCTCCTAAAGGGCTTGAACTCAACCCCCAGAGACACAGGCGCTTGAACTATTGGTTCAGCTATAGGCATCCTTCCAGGGAGGCCTCACTCCCCTCTATGAATCCTTCCAGCGATGGACTACATCTTATCAGCTCCACCAAGGCACTAGATGAAGAATGTGAAATTAAGAAATTAGTCCCCATACCTGATACTGACAACTTATAAGACATCTCTGAGACTTACACTGGAAGCCATGAAGGAGGGAGCTAATTTAATAAAATAAATACTGGAAAGTTCTACCTTAGGCATAACTTAAATCCTTCATACTGCAGTTTAAACCCAATCCCACTTGGGTTAATATATATTTGTAAAAAGCTTTCACATCCTCACAATGAAAGGTACTAGAGCAAAGCCAAGTATTATTAAGCTGAGAACCAGGGCTCACAGGCTAAACAGAGCTCAAAGACCTTAACCACTTAAAGCTGGAGAGGTGAGAGGAAGAATTAATGTGTGCTCTGTGGCTCCTTTCACCGAGGGATTACAGATTAACTCCCGCTTCTCCAGACTCGGAAACCACAAGGCGAAGGGTTTTTGACCCTGACTGATAACATGACTGGTTACTGAGATCCCCTACCCACACAAGGGCTTTGTCCAGGAATGAGCTGGCTTCATCATAAACACTAGCAACTAGAGGAAGCAGCCCAGGACACTCAATGCCAATAGCATGTCAGCATCCAGCGCTTTCTCCTTTCACAGTTTATCTCCAACACAATCGTATTCTGACACCAAGACAGTTTGTTGATTACATAAGCACTTGTCTCTGGTGTGCAATCTGATAATCAGACCCACTCTTTCTCCTCAGACAAAGAGACCAATAAATCTCACCCTTTATAAGTACAGGTGCAAGACAAAGCCCTTTACTGGCATTTAGCAAAATTGGTATTTTTTCTAGTTTTTTTCAAGACAATGACAACGACAACAAAAAAAGACTACACATGGTCAGGGACTGTGCACCAGCCCAGCTGCTAGATGCAGAGATCTGACGGGTTGGAGCAGATTCTAGAGGTGGCAGGGAAAGGGCCTGGGAAGGAATGAAACTTATCTCATCCTATCTCTGTCAGAAACAAGTCCCCAGGCAGACTATCAACTGGAACGAAGAAAGGATCTCAAGAAGGCTACTAACATGTCCATTACACAGAGCAGTAAGAGTGTCTATATGTGGGCTACAGACCCACTCAAAGCAGAATCCCTTCTTGCTGCCCAGCACTGAGCCTGTCCCCCCCCCGCCACAAGCATGTGCTCATATGTGTACTCACATGTCATGATGTGTGCACACACACACAGAGGCCAGGGTTCTAAAGAACTTCTTGTGCACAAGAGAAAAATCCTACTAGAGGGGATGCTTAGGCACAACCCAGAGGTGCTGGGTTGTTCCTCACACTTACTAAGGGAAGATTCTCTCTGATGGTAATGATCTCTATCTCTACTCCAAAGGCAGCCACTGCCACATGGGACGAGGTCCCACAGTGATGGCCCCCATCCTGTGTCCATGCCTCTCTCTACCTTACAACTCCATCTGGTAGGGAAACAGGACAATGTTTAGATGATCTGAGGTTTTTCCAAAGAAGACTTCACTTACTCGAAAGAACGAGTTAGCAAGCCAGTTACTTCGGGGCAGGGGCAGGGCGGCAGGCAGCAAGGTGTGCTTGAATATTCTTTGACAATATTCATTCATTTAAGGAACACGTGTTAAGTGTTTACTTGGCACCAGGCCGTAATGATGGGCCAGAGATGGAGCAGACCTAGGTTCTGCCTTCAAGGAACTCATGGTCTAATGGGGAGACACATAAGTGAATACAGTATAATGCATCTGATCAGCACTTTGGGTGGTGGGACCAGCCATGGGCTCGGAGAAGGCTCCCCAGAGAAGGTGACCCGGAGCAAAGTCCTACAGGACAAGTAGGGGCGAAGGAGGAAAGTGGAAGCATCGTACAGCCAGGAGCATCAGGTGCACAGGCAGACTGTGAGGGGTGACCTGAGGTGAGGGAAGTTAGGGGACACGATGCAGGGAGATGTGAGGCTGGACCAAAAGGCCAGGACCAGGTCAGGGAGAGTTGGAGGCTCTGGAAGCCTGAGGTGAAATGGCACCCTCGGTACCACAGCTCAGTCACATTTTCACTTTCAGATATGGCTTCAGGACAAGGGTCCCAACCCCACTGTGCCTCCCGCCCTCCAAATTATGTATGTGTGTCCTGGGCTGAAACTCTCCAGAAAAGAGAAAAACAGCTCTCATCTAGTCTCACAATTCCTCCTCTCTTACCCCAATAAAGCAGCAGTAGCAGCCCTGATCTCAAAAAGATCCCTTTTGCCAGTAGTCTCAAGCACCCACTCCTGCCCAGGGCTGAGCTCCAACAGTGCTGTTCCATGCCTAAACAACTAGCAACCTTTCCCAAATTTGGGCCTGCCCGGCTGTGCCATGCAGTCTAGCTGCTGCTGGACCCCCAGGGGGCAATCGGCACACAGAGAGGAGGAAGAGAAGGACAAGAGGATACTGCATTTTCAGGCCAGTGGAGGCTCAGGTAACTGGCTGGCTTAAGGAAAATCTTCCCTTTCCACAAGGAAGGGGATTTTCGCCATTAAAATGGTGACTTTTTTCAAAAGGGGCAAAAAGAACAGATTGGCGCCCCCTGGTGGTACAGGAAATTTCCAGGGGCAAGGGGGGGGGAAAACGTCGATCTCAGAGGGAACAAGAATCTCAACATCATGAGTGGGAACAACAAAGGGGGTGAGAGACGACACACCCTGACAGATGGATGCCTGCACCAAAAGGCCTGCCTGGGTTGGGTGGGAAACACTGGGCATCAAGCCCAGGAGCAAACCCCAAAACTTCATATCTGGGCTAAGTCAGCCTCAGGGCCCATGGGGCCCTCCCACCAGTGGCAGGCAGGCCCTTTCCCCGCATTCCCCACACCAAGACAATGGTTTTGGGATCACTCAAGAACTTCCTTCCTCATGTTTCACTCATATGCAGAAAGTAGATGTCTAAACAAAGGCACAATGTCTCGAATGTATCCCAACCCCAAATTCTTAAAAAGATTCCAGAAACACTCATGTTTTCCCATTACTTGTGCTACCACACATCCTTGACCTGTGATTCCACCACAGCCCATGGCTACCACAGGGTGCATAACACAACACATCACAGGGGAAAGCATTCACAGAAGGTCCTGAGAGTAAGAACTCTTATGGGGCACCTCCTCTCTGCTACCAGCTCTCTTGAGCCTCTAGCAAGCATCAACAGCTCAGCCCGAGTTCACAATCTGTAAAATGGGCCAGTACTAACCTGCTGGCAAGGTGGCCAAGTACAACACCAGCACAGGATAAGGATAAGGACATTTCGGCCTCATATCCCACTTGGACTGCCCTTCTTTCCGCAATGATAGGGTTGTGCTTCCCACAAACTCAAACAATGCTTCACGCAGGGCCACTTTGATCAAGGACAGAAAACATCACCAGAAGCTAAGACAGCCTGAACATAACCTCTCCTTCCAAGAAGGTGAAATCTTGGGGTGCCTGGGTGGCACAGTGGTTAAGCGTATGCCTTTGACTCAGGGCATGATCCCGGCATTCTGGGATCGAGCCCCACATCAGCCTCTTCCGCTATGAGCCTGCTTCTTCCTCTCCCACTCCCCATGCTTGTGTTCCCTCTCTCGCTGGCTGTCTCTATCTCTGTCGAATAAATAAATAAAATCTTTAAAAAAAAAAAAAAAAGAAGAAGGTGAAATCTTTACCCCTTGTCAAGAGGCCCCAAGGGAAACGGAACCGAAAAGAAGCTGAACCCCAGAAGCACCAGCCTAGAGTGGTGCAGCACTCCAAGCGCCTGGTCACCAGGAGGGGGTAGGGACGATAAGGGAGGGAAAGGGCTGGGGAAGCTGGGGACAGACTGTGCCCCTTCTCCTTGGTCCCCAATGACCACAGTGGTGCAAGAGGATTGGCAGACTCTGTAAAAAGCCAGCTGCTGCCTGGGTCCAATGTGCATCTGCCTTAACCATTAATAAGAGTCGAGCTGCCCCTAAGCAGCATGGATAGTGCACCAGTGACCTAAAAGCCCGTGCTGCCCCACCCCAGGGCCCTTACCTCTGTACAGAAGGGAGTAAGCTGTGGATGGACTACGGGCTGGACATACATGTGAAAGGTAGACTCAATCTCCATGGTCCGACCATTTAGCTTCAGGATGGGGAACTCAATGATTTCCTGGAATGGCAAAGACACAGAAAAAGAATACATTTTTTTAACCAACCATTTCAAGTAACTCAGAGTCAAGAATGAGGGATTGTTTTTAGCTCCTGCAGGCTAGACACAAGACTGAGTGAAACGGTGCCCGCTCAGTTCTAATCCTAACCTTCCCACTGTTACCAACCACCCTCACAGGTGGCAGGGACTAGACACACACCCCACCCCCGCTGTCTCTGGAAAGGAGAAAGAAGACAGTAGTACAAGCTGCCCCAGTTTCCCCAACTGGTTCTCTGCCAGAGGCCTGTTCACTGGAGCCCATAAAAGCAGCCCCACCCTTTCCCCTTGCCCAGGTCTCTGCCCTGGATGGGCCTGGATCTCCAGTCACCTAGACAACCAGCCATAAGACCAATCACAGCCTCCTGCATTTGAAGTTTAAGCAGAACCGATAAGTTTCTTCATTTGTTTTTCAAAAAAAAAAAAAAGATAAATAATAAATTAAGCCAAAGGGGATACTAAAGAGAAGAAGAAAACTGAGTAAGAGTAATAGGAGCTAGTGCCTCCCACCTTTCTTTCAGGCAGTACACCCTCCCCCAGCCTGCTCCCCCCAATCACTTAGCCAGCCCTTCCCAGTCCACTGGAACGTAATGGAAGAGGAGGAGAAGTGACAATTTGTTTGGTGTCTCTAAGATTAATTTGTCTCCGTTATTTAATAGAGATGCACAGCACCAAGGTCCTGGTGTGCAAACAGGCTTGCAGAACACTGGCTGTGCAGCACGCCTCCTACATCGCTCCTGGGAAGTGAGGAATGCACCAGAGGGGGGAGAGGGCAGGAGAGCACACACGCACCAGAGAGAAAAGGGAAAGCGAGGAGAGAGAATAAAAAAAATTATTGCTTTTTAATATTCAAAAACAGTTTGCAAAATTTAATCAAAGCAGAGGAAAAGCTAACATTTTTACCACTTTGACATTTTTATTAGCGCTTTCATAAATTTTTAAAACATGAATGGAATTAGTTTACAACACAAAAAAACTGCCCTGAAAACATCTGGAAGAGACAAATAGGAAATAATAAAAAAAATAAATAAAAGCAAAATCCTCTGAGTAAAATTAGCATGTGGAAAAGGCCTCCACTGCAGAGAGAGAAGGGGGGCTTTGCCCACTCCGTGGCCCGAGTAGTCAGCTCCAGCGGCATCCCTACCCCAGGTCCCCAGTTCTAGAGGGGGCCTTTCTAGTATCACTAAAATCAAGGCAAACTGGTTCTCTCCAGGCACAGCCTGGAGCAGCAGCACGGAAGCTGTTGACACCTTGACCGCATGCAGGACATGAAGGAGTGGGAAGACAGGACAAATGGCCAATCTCCTTGATGTCCCAAGGGCAGCCAGGTAGCCTCTCCCTCAAACACACCTATGACTATCGGGCTTGTTTTTAAAGCATCTATTTTTATCCAACACATTAAACCAGGACTGAAGATCAAATCAAGGCAGTCAGATTTCATGACAGAAAAATCCGAAGGTTCCGCTTGCCTGGTCTCCCCAGCTGATCCCCCAAAATGGGGAAGCTGACAGGAGCCCCCAGAGATAGGAAGGGCAACAAAGCTGAGGCAGAGGGGCCATGGCAGGGAGGCCCTGGCTTTGCTTAGATTAGGTGATACCTTTCCTCCCAACTTGAAGGGGGGCGGGATGTATCCCCCAATTCCCTGGGCCTCCCGCACTCCTTACAAAGCACCCCTTAGCAGACCTGGTAGAGGACAATTTTGTGGTGAAAAATTAAACGGAGGCACACATACACACAAAATACACATTGGTCCCCCCTGAAAAACCAGATATCCAAGACTTCCAAGCACTAACTCAAGTGCTCATCAGTCGCCCGAATTTCTGATGTATCCTGCTTCTCCCACTGTGTAGAAACAGCACTTCCCCAATAGGAGCTCCACAGCCTGGTGAGTTTGGCTGCCCTGGTGTCTAAAGAAACAAATACAGCCAGTTCCTCACTAACAATGTTAGCTGGGCCCACAATGAAATTTAACCTGTGACACAACTGTACTTTTCATTTAAACTTTCATTTGGAGAGAAGCAGTGTTTGGAGACCTGCAGTTTGTCCTGCTAATAAAGACAAGTGTTGGGACCTTTAAGGATGCCATTCATCTCTGGCTTTTATTAAATTCAATTTTCTTAAGCCCCTGATACATTATGAAATTAGGAGTTGACATTCCTCTGGAAACAAAAATATCTATCAAACATAAATAGAAAAAAACCCCTCTATTACCAAGAATTTATGGCTTAAAGTTGATCTCTTTCCACTTTTTTACAAGCACATGGTTTGTTTGAGATATCTGAAATGTTATTATAGATCTGGAATTTCATTAGTATTTATTATAAACAGTAAGCGCTTCAGCTCCTGCTCTGACCAGCACCAAGTCGGCATTCCCCAGTAGATTCTCTGAAAACTTGGCCTTTGGGTTTCCCCACTGCAGCTTGCCTTCAAGCTTTCCTGCTGCTGGCTTCCTCACCCCTAGGGAAATGGAGCTAACCTGTGCTCAGTAGCACTCTCCCAGAGAGGAAGAATAAGACTGCCTCAGCTCTAAGCAAAAAGAGGGGGGAGATCAGAGGCCTGGGAGCCAGGGACACAGTGGATTGGACCTATCATAAACATACCTCTCCAGAGTCGCTGGCCCATCAGCCAGGCCTTCTTCTCCCCAAGACCGAGAAGAGGGACTTCAAGAGCCATCTCAGAACATGACTTTGCGTGGGTCCCTTCTCAGCACCATCAGCAGCTGCTGTAACAATGACCTTGCATGCTGGCATACTCATTTAAGCCAATGAGGATGCAAAAGAGGAGCTTCTGATAGAAGACCCTCCGGGGAGTCAGAGCACAAAGGATTTTACTTCTTACCTTCCCGTATTACCCAACCAAGCCTAGAACCTCAAAATCTGGGCCCCAACAGCCCATTCATGGGAGAGGAACCCTAATCTCTACCAACAGGGCATGATTCTGCAGCCAGTGTACCCAGAGCAGGTCAAACACTTCAACAGCTTTCAGCTCATAAGGATCAGAATGGGTAACACCAAGTTACAGGTTGGTCCCATTAATTCCAAGCCGGGAGCTTAGGAAGATGTCCCTATGTGCTAGCTTCTGGAGGCAGTTGCTCCAATAATGAAACTGTTCTTCCTGCCCCTCCTCCTTTTCCCTCCTTCAATCTCCTCATTCCCCTGGGCAGAAGTTTCTAGGAGTAGCTGAATGTCTGCTTGCGCAGAGGTAGCACCAGGAAGGAAAGAAGAACCAGTGTGTGTTCACCAGCCCTCTCTTCCTCCCCTAAGAACAGTTTCCCAATTCCCTACATCCGTATGTCATTTGCACTCAATTAAACTACCTGAGCAGCACCTACGGGGCGCAAAGCACTGTACCGGTGTTGGAGCGGGATTTAGAGAGAAGATGGAGCCTCTGCTTTGGGGAAGTGCAGACTAGTGAGCAGAGAAGATACTGAACAAATAATGAACGATGCACTACGATAAATGTCTTAGTGGAGGGACATACTGAGTGTTAGGACTTTCAACTTGTAGTGTGCTTGCAAATACATTTTCTTATCTTACCCTTATTAATCCTGGAAGATAGGTCATATCAGCAGCAGCAGCAGCTCATAAACCAACACTATTAAGCACCTACTATTTACTAGGCAGAGGCTGGGTGTGGACACAGAGACAAATACAATGAGATGTGGCTCCTCTGTCTGAGGGGTTTGGAGTCTGGGCAAAGGGTAGAGAGGAGCTGGCCCCAGGACCCTCGGGGACACTGGAAAATGGAATCATTTCATTCCTTCCACTTGTTATTTACTACATGGCAGACACTCCGCTAGATGCTTAAGAGGAACGACCTCATTGAAGCCTCCTAACAACTCAGGAGGTGGGAATCGCTATGATCCTTATCTTACAGGTAAACTAAGGCCCAAAAAGAAGTGGTTGCTTGCTCGAGGTTACACTCCTTGTGAGGGGCAGAGCTGGGACACCAAATGGGGAAATGAGACTTAAAGAAAACAGGACTCACAGCTTTCTGAATCTGATGGGTCAAGAGCGGACTCTTCCTAGCTGAAAGGCTGTCTTTAGGAAGCTCAGTCTGCTGTCTCCTAGGAAGAGGCTGTTCTTGAGTTCTAAGAACACTGAATGTGGCCTACCCAGGCAGAAAGTCCTGGATGACCCCTGCCACACAGGCTCCACTGCAGCTGTGGTGACGCGGACGGCGCTATGCGCTGAGCTCGGGGAGGGTGGGAACCAGGAGCCTTAGGTTTGCATCACCAGCAGCCAGCTCTGTCCGCACATGCAGACCTCACTTTCTCTGCTTCTGGTGAGTAACATCTGAGGGGGCCGATAGATGGCAAGGTAGAAGCCAAGCACGTGGCTCTAAGAGAAACACCTCCGCTTTTACAGAGCTCTCCACAGGACCAGGGAGGTGAAGGGATCTACTGAAGGGGACAAACAGGGTAAAGGTGGTGGTGGAGCCAAAATTCAAACCCAAACACAGAACACCCCAAAGCACTTTCTGTCTCTCATCTTTACGTGGCTTCTCATCCTCCCTCAACCGCTACAAACCACCAACATCCCAGTTTTCTGTCTGTCCAGACCAAGGGTTTCCTGGAACACAGAACTTTCAGAGCTAAAACTGGGACAGCTGGTCACCCTACACTGTCCACAAACTACCTGCACCACTAGGTTGTCCAAGGGTAGAGCATAATAGTCCCCCAAAGCTGGTCTGCTAATGATGGATGGGAACCAGCCACAACTTGACAACTCAGGACAAAAGCCTCAGAACTTAGATTGTTTGGAGTATCCAGGGTTCCAAACCGACGTGTCTGTTGTCTCCCTCAATAAAATGCCAGCAGCAAACCTTTCTTTGTTTTTTCAAGGGGAGGGAAGACAGATAAAAAGGAGGCACCAAGTTAATATTCTTTTACCTTTTTAAGTGAGCAGAGGTACAAGTTGGAGCAAAGGTTATAGACACAGCTGCTTTCTAGTTGCTCAACGAGGAACACCAGAGATTGTCTTGATTAACTGAGGACAAAAGTGCAATAGCATCTCAAGTGAAATTTCACACCTACAACCAGCAGATTACAAGAAATAAATGTGTAGGTTGCTGTCAGGGTATTCAAACTCCCTTCAACTAAAGTGTCTTCAGTGATAAGATTATATTTGAAGATAGAACAACAACAACAAAAGGATTTTTAAGGAGAAAGGACTTAGGTTAGACTGCTGGAATTTCTTGACAATGGGACAGGAGGTTTAATAGTGTCGCGTTCTTACAGACCTTTTCTCCAAAGCACAGATTCTCCTTTGCCTGAGCTGATGGTTCTATGGTCCTGTCTGAAATAAGGGAATCAGCAAAAAAATTTTTCATGGCTTCCTCCTCTCAGCCTAGGAACTGGCATTCCTTCAATTTAAAGATGGTAACAACTAATCTAATCCCTTCCCTCCAACCTCTGAAGAAAATTCCAAAATGTACAACACCCCTGCACAGAAAGGTTTGATAAATCCAAAAGTGACATCACACCACAAGGTAGAAAAAGCAATATATGGCAAAAACATGAGTTTTATGCAAATACTTGATTTTTGACTACAAGTCGCATGATCCCTTCCTCAAGGGATCAAGGAGCCTCCTGGCCACAGGGAAGAGGGGAAGTTGAGAGGGGAAAGTGAGGGTTGCACTGGGCAACGAACAGGGCACGGTTTGCTTAACAGTTTCTCCCTTGGGGGAAAAAAAAAGACATTTTATGCACAAGGAGCTTATTTCTTAAACAAACACTCGTGGTTTTGATTTACACCACAGCCTGCTCCTAAATAATTTATGGCGGGTTAAATTTATTGCCGAGCCCTGGCTGGCTGCAAATTCGAATTGCCAAATAATTAGATTTTAGGGCAAAGCTTATAAATTACCCGTCGATTTGTCCGGACTTGTTTGTCAGTTGCTTTGTGCTTCGGGTCATCTTTGGCATTTGGCTGTTTGGGTTTTAATTGCTGATTTACACTTTGACAGATGAGAGCTGATGCTCTAAGTTTCAGGACAAGGAAGGGTAAAAAATCGGAGCTTTAAAAGGCTGATTCTTCACCTACATGTCCCTTTGCACTACCCCCATAGACCCCAAAGCAATTAAAATGTAGGAAAGAGGCTGAAAACAGACACTGCTATTCTTTATTGGGGGGTGGGGGCGGTGTGCAGAATGATTTACAATTTACTTTTACTGAAATCTGAATTTAAAAAACAAAATCATAATACCGATAATGACGGAGACCAAAAGTTTTCAAAACTGCATCCTCACTCAGGAGCGTGCATGCCTGTGTCTACCTTCATGTGACTCTGGACCCGCCTCAGTTCAAGCATTTTTACATACGCAATTGTAAATAACTGCTGATATTAGCGGCCTCTGTGAAGCTGACCCTCCAGGGCAGCAAACAACCAAATGATTCCTTTGTAGCTACCTGTATACATATTGGTCATAAAATTAATTTAAGCAAATCTCAGGGTTGTGAGCAGGAGAGGCCCCCCAGAGGCAGGACTAAGGGAGGGCATGGAAATGGAAGGGTTCCAAGTCCAACTTACCATTCCAGTAGAGGGGAAAAAAATCTCTCTGGATGGTGCCTCAGCACTACCCACTATGTTGATAGAGGGCCTAAAGGCTTTCTCTATGCTTTCCAAAGAGGACCTGCTTCCCAGCTACCTGCTATATCCCAATACCTTGCAAGGATGCCACAATTAGGAATACTACAGTACTAATTCTACTAGTGAGAGCTAACTGCTATAGCTATTACATGTCAAGCACTGTTCTAAGCTCTTATATTTCATCCTCCCAACAGTCCTATGGGACTCATGGTATTATTAACCCCCTTTTTGCCAATAGGGCAACTGAGGCATTAAGAGTACAAGTAACTTGCCCAAGGCAAGTCATACTGTTAGTAGGTGGTGGAGGCCAGGCTCAAATCCAGAGTCCAGCTCTGAAGTCTATGCTCTGAACCATTATGCTATATTGCTTCTCATCAGAATAGCCTCTCACTCAGTTTTCCTCACTCTGGAGGTCCAGAGTCCACATTCTGGGACTTGGGCACATGCAGCCAACGACTGTTCGTTTCATCAACCAGTAAGGTGAGGAAAAGTCATGAAACACGCTCAGGATCACAAGATGAATCAGAGGCTTGGTTAGTCAAAGACCATTTTCCCAATCAGTGAAAATACTGCACTAAAGATCCACTACTTTAGGGTAACAGGCGATCAAGAGAGGCCCAGGCCCACCCACACAGACAGAGGTTCTGGTCAGGAAACTTGGGACAGGAGACCAGAGAAACTGGCTGGGTTTCAGGAGGCTTTGCTCCAGAAGGGGCTGCTGGTCTCTTCACAGAAGACTTATTTCCATGGGGTGCTTCATAGATTCCCTGTTCTTTGTACAAAGCTGCTGGCCAGAAGCCAGGACAGGGAAACAGTTGTGCTGGCATGACAGTAGATTTTTAAAATCACTGACCATGGAGCAAGCAATACACAAACTGACATCCTGCCTACAATGCACTGAACACTTTTCTCACACGTTGGCTCATTTGATTGTACATCTCTGTAAGGCAGGCAGGAATCATTGACCTATTTTATAGACGAAAAAGCTAGGGAGGTCAGTGGGTCTCAAAGCATGTTCCCTCACAGGGAGCATCCCATCACTTGGGAATTTATTAGAAATGCAAATTCCTAGCCTCCACCCCAGACTCTGGATCAGAAACCCTGAGGTTGGGGTCAGCAATCTGTGTTTTAACCACCTCTGCAGGTGATTCTGATCACAATTCTGATTGCTAAAGTTTAAGAACCATTGGTCTAGACGAGAGCAGTGTCTCTCAGACTTCAAATTACCCAAAGATCTTGAAAAATCACAGATTCTATTTAGCGCTGTAGCAGGGCCTGATATTCTTTTTTTTTTTTTCCTAACGATTTTATTTATTTATTTGACAGAGAGAGACAGCCAGCGAGAGAGGGAACACAAGCAGGGGGAGAGGGAAAGGAAGAAACAGGCCTCCAGCGGAGGAGCCTGATGTGGGGCTTGATCCCAGAACGCTGGGATCATGCCCTGAGCCGAAGGCAGACGCTTAGCGACTGAGCCACCCAGCCGCCCTGGGCCTGATATTCTGCATTTCTAACAGGCTCCTACATGATGAGGATGCTGCTGGTTTTTGGACCATACTTTGAAAAACAAAGGTGCAGTCCAGTACATCTACGAAATTACCTCCTTATCACAGATACAATGACCAAGTGAAAAGCCAAGCCACAGTCTTAGTTCCTTTCTCAGAACAAACCCTTACTTGGCCCACTTTCAAGCACCTGGAACAAGCCCTTTAGATCTGCCAACCACTCCTGGCTCTTGCCATCAGAAATTTCATTCTCCTTGCTGCCACAATCCAGGGGAGAAAAACTGGCATGTCACATCCCCGAGCTTTATTGAGCAAGCTGGCAACTCTCTGCTAGGGAGCTAACAAGACGTCTTCTTTCATGACAATGTATGCTCCCTTGAAGAATACTGCCAAGATCAGGGCACTGGCTACCCACAGAGCACTCACACTATCCTCTCCAGAAAAACACCTTCCTCTGTTCAAACGAATCAAAAAGCAGTTCTGGATACCTCTCCAATGAAGACTTCTTGAGAAAGACCTACCTGTGGCCACAGATCTGGAACAGGATCGCAACAATTCCTGCAAATACCCCAAAGCACCAAGCTAGGGATTCCTCACCAATGTCAACCAACCGCCACATTCCACACCATCAACCA
>NC_048219.1:20666615-20671734 GCF_002007445.2 Ailuropoda melanoleuca
CACACCATCACCAAGCTAGGGATTCCTCACCAATGTCAACCAACCGCCACATTCCACACCATCACCATGACCTTCCTTTTAAGGCCTACTCCTGGCCTTGTTTCTCTAGTCACTTACCTTTCTAGTGAAAGTAGACCTTATCAAAACGGCATGTTCCATATCCCATTCTTCAGTGCCTACCTCCTCCATCCCCAACTAACTACCAATTCCTGTCAGTCCATCAGTTGGCCTTTCATTCAAATGCTGCTAGCATTGGGGAAAGAAAAAAAACCACCCATGAACAATGCAGACAGACTCCTTGAAACTCCACTTTCAAACACTTACAATCTCATGCCATGGCTCTCAGTTGCTATCATGCTTTTGGAATCCAAGCTTTCTTTCCAGTTATCATCTTATCTAACTAATCACCCCTACCTACCTTCCCTAGGCCAATGGCCAAACAGTTCATCAAAAAGATCCTACTTACAACACCACTAAGGAACTCACCTTATTGGTTCTGATAGGAATCTTCAGTTCAGAGCACCCCATTTACAACAACCATAGGTTCCACCTTTACTCCTTGACAAACCCCTTAGCACCACTGACCCCCAGGGGCCCACCAGGATCCAAAGGTGCCACCAGCTACTTAAAAGCATGGTTCTCAAACTCACTTCTTTCCAGCACATCTAAAAGCTACAACACATAACTTCTTCTCTCCATCTCCACCATCACTACCTTAGTCCAACCTACTAACAACTCTTTCAAATAATGCCTCTTAATCAGGTTCCCCATGTCCATTTTTAACCCCTTGGAACACCTTCTCCACCATTCCCAAGAACTCTGGCTTGCAACATCTCTTTCTGTTTCTTCCATTCCATTCAACAACACCTTCACACTTCCTCTTCTGGCTCACCAACTTTGCCCCCAGTCTCACTGTGGACTCTGTATGCTCCTTTCCTTTCAGCAACATCAGCATCTCCAAACAAGAGCCTCTGCCAGCATTTAGCCTTCAGACCAACCCTTGGCTGGAAGGGCCTCCCTAGAACTAGACACTGACCGCAGCACTGGAACAGAAGTGGACTGTTCACGTAACCGATGTGTTTTCCTCCCCGTGGACCAAGATCGCCCACTGGCCACTACATACAGAGATAGGACCAAAACAGCAGCGTGTTTCAAGGTACCTGCACATCAGATTAAAAGCTTTGCTGTTGTTTGTCTCTTCCTCCAGAGTCCACTTACCTCCTTTCTGATTCTCTCTGCACCAAACAGGGCTTTGCCTGTGGCAGCACTCTATACACACAAACCCTTCTCTGCCTGTCCCAGCCTGCTTACCCTTCTGCTGCAGAGCTGCCAGCCTAGGGGGCTAGTGTCAATCTGGGAACACTCTTGTTTCAGGCTTTTAGGCTATGACTCCATTTTCACAGCTAGAGCTCAAAACTCATCACATAAATGTATAGCTGTGCGGTTTTTTTTTTAAGTATTGTGAACACCCAGGATAAGAGAATAAAAAATAATCACTCCAAAAGCATCTTAATCAAAATGATGCAGGATCCTTTTCCCCAGCAAGACAAAGAGATGGAGAAAGAACCTCCTAATATCAGTTTCCTCATGTCAAACAACTGAGATCAGTCTACAAAGTAAGAAATGTAATCAATATTGGAGAGAAGAAAAACAAGACAGGATGGAGGCAGGGAGAAGTGAAGCCTATGGACCTACCCTAAACACTCCTTTGGATTTCACTTCACTACCCCATCCTAAACTACTCATTTTCTTTCTATGGCTGTGTACCTGTTGCTGCTGCTCAGAGGAAGAACTCAGCCCCCATCTCGACGCCCTCCACTCACCTCTGCTGTAGCACATTCTCTCTTGTTACCCAGGCCCACCTGCCTCTTCCTTAATCCTTCCATCACATCCCTTCATATTAGTCAGTCAGTTGCTTATCTGTTTGACAGATCTAAACCGCCCCAGTCTATGGAAGGTAGGTCTTCCCAAGGGATGTCTCACAGATCCAGATCCAAACTGCCAGTACTTTTGGGGGTCAGAGGGAGGTGCCATGTCATTCTCCAGCCCTTCCTTCTCCTTGAAGGCCTAACAGCCCAACCCCATGCTACCTTTAATAGCAGCTGGGGTATCCGATTAGCTCTCCCCGTCAATGCCTCAAGGCCTCAGCTCACATATTTTTTTCGTTGACCCTTACATTTTTGCCCACACTTTATTGGCTAAAATTCTCTCAGACCTCTCTTAGCCTTTATACTTTCACAGATCCCACTAAGACCTTCTAGCTTGCAGGGCTCCTAGGCAGCTCAGTCCATTAAGCGTCTGCCTTCGGCTCAGGTCATGGTCCCAGGGTCCTGGGATCAAGACCACACCAGGCTCCCTGCTCACCAGGGAGTCTCCCTCTCCCCCTCCCTGCTGCTCGGGTGCTCTCTCTCTCTCTCTTTCAAAAAAAAACAAAAAACAGGGCGCCTGGGTGGCTCAGCCATTAAGCATCTGGCTTCAGCTCAGGTCATGATCCTGGAGTCCTGGGATCGAGCCCCACATCGGGCTCCCTGCTCAGCGGGAGGCCTGCTTCTCCCTCTCACACTCCCCCTGCTTGTGTTCCCTCTCTCGCTGTCTCTGTCAAATAAATAAATAAAATCTTTTAAAAAAAACCCAAAAAGTAAAAAAAACAAAACCCCACAAAAAAACAAAAACAAAAAACCCCCACAAATTCAAAATCTTAAAAAACCCACCTTCTGGCTTGAATGTGAGAAATACCATATAACCAATAGAGATAATCCTACTAAACAAATGTTGAAATATTTGCCAGGTTCGAAGTCTTCATTCCCTCTCTTCTTCATTTTCAACACTCCCAGAAACAATGCTGCAATCCAGGTCAGTTTTTCAGACCTAGGTCAATTCATCCTAGCTTACTCTGTGAGCACCTTCTTTCATTCTTGCTACAACAATTCTGAGAGGCCACAGGCTGACTTGGCTGTCTTGGATCTCCTAAATTTCTCTAACATCAAGCCTATGAGACCCCTCCTCCACACTGTGAGCAGGGTTGATCATTCCCCTCTTTGAGCTCCCACTGCACCAAATACTTACCTACATGATATAATCAAATGCTTAACAGTGGTTACATGGAGGTCTACCCTCCTTGACTATAAGCTCCTTGAGGGCAGGGACCATTTCTTACTTGTTTCTATGTCCCCAGCATCTAACACAGAGCTTGAAGTTCCTATCCAAAGAATAGAAAGAGGCCTTTTCATTGCCTCGAAGGTAGTTACAATGAGGTCCTCCCCATTCCTTTGCTTACTTGGTTGGTTTTGTCGTATCCAACAAAAACTTTAAAAGGCAGCTCAGTGTCACTGTTCATTTACAGTCCCTGATTTCATTCATCATTTATCAATGGCCCTATTCTTTACAGCTCTTCCCCACCACCAACCTTAGCCCAGTGTCTAACAAAATCTGCATTCCAACAGCTGTCTCAGCCCTGGGGAGGCCACCAGGATAATAAGAGGCTAGGGGGAGGTTTCCTGATTTGTACTAAATTATGTGGTGATTTTGTTACCAATGACCCAGTGCTCCCCAAGGAAAGTTCCTGGTCCCCACCCCCAGGCAACTCCACAGTCCTAACTACACACCACAGCAGCTTAAAGGTATAAACCCTGGGGAAGATAGAGAAGCAGTGTGAACAGAGCAAATAAACCCAGTTCGATCTATGCCTCTGCTATGCCAAACACAAGGCAGCACCACCATGCATCAGTGCTCCACTCCCGGGGATGTATATTTTACTTCTACATTGCTATGTCTGCTCCAAATAAAGAAGGGCCCTTCGGCTTTCATGTGAAGTTACAACAAGGCCAAGACCCGGACACAGCAAATGCTTGTTCCCATTCAGGGAGCAGTTGTGAGGAGCCACAGTGACAGTCAGAGGGAAAGGACAACGGGGTGGGGGTGGGGATCCCTGTGAGGGACCACCAGGAAACAACGGTCTGTGAAGGAGGGGGGCTTTTGGAGGTGGAGGGGGAAGCACCACTTTTATGGAGGCAGCAACAAAAAGGACAAAAGCGCATAGTGGGCTGTCCCATTCCCACCACCATCACTGGCCACCAATAGAGGAATTCATTTATGGTGACCCTGGAAGAAGAGCTGTGTTAAAGCAGAAATATAACTAAAAAGAAAGGCAATAATTGGTCTGATGGGCAAGGGAAAAATTATACCAGGAGTCGGGAGCCTGTGCAAGAACACTTACAGCTCACACAGTCGTCATAACTCAGCCCCCTCAAGCATTTTGTGCTCTGCTTATGGTGTTAACTTTAATGTCTTAACATATAACACCATCCGCACTAACACAAAATACTACACACGCCAGATGAGGCTGAATTATAGTTGCTGTGGGAAGCATAACTTTGAATTTCCTGATTTTGGTGCATTTAATCTCAACCATAATGTTACATTAACGTCGGTTTTGCATTTCATTTCCCAGTTTAGAAGAATAGCGTCAGCGCCTTCGCTTGTCTGTAGAGAAAAAAAGTGCAGGCTGACTGGGGCCACAGGCAGATGGCCCACAAGCCAACAACTGGGTCCTCGCAATAGAAAACCTGGCTGAACCCCTCCTAATCGAAGGGGTTGTGACTGGGACAAGTGAATGGGGCATGAAGGGTGGGTTCTTTCTCTAGGGAACTGCCTTTCCGTCCACTTGGAGGGTGCAGAAACCAAGAGCAGGGAAAAGAAAAGGTGAACACACAGGAAGAGCAGTATGTGTGTGTGCATATTGGCTGGGGGCAGGGGGGAAAGGGTAGGGAGATCCTGCCTTTCAGCCCTGAATGGAGAAGGGAGTCGATATAGTTTGATTTGTAGGGATCTTAACAATTTCCTGTAAAGTTTCCCCAAATGTCTTTCTCACAAAAGACTAATAATGATGTACCCAGTTCTAAGTCATACTGAAATCCTCCAAATGCCTCTCTTCTTTATTATTCCTTCTCCTGTCACCATTAACCTTCCTCCACCCTACCCTCCCAAAATAACCCAGCATCTGGACAATTTTCTATAAAAGAGAAACTCCTTTACTCATAGTTCTAACTCAAAATGCAAATGGAGGTTCTTCAAGGTTTTCTGGAAAGGAGAGGGGAGGGGAGGGGAGGAAAGAAAAGGG
>NC_048219.1:20671834-20677852 GCF_002007445.2 Ailuropoda melanoleuca
AGGGGAAGGGGAAGGGGAAGGGGAAGGGAAGACCAGCTGGCCCCTGTGGACAAAGACCAAACACTAGAAAACCTCAACCCCAAAGGTCGTTTTTCTCCAAAGCTATGGGCACTTGAATACAGATGAGAAGGAAAACAGTCACAGGGCTGCTGCAGAGCAGTGAGGAAAAGACCATACCCAGGAGCCTGATAGACGGCCAGAGGGAACTCAGGGACAGACGGCAGGCAGCGGCCAGGACTTCGCTCCCCCACAAAGAGAGCAGGGCTGTCCTCTCCCCGGCCATCCGGGTAGCTGAGGTTACTTCCTTCTCCCCAAGTGCTGTGGCCTATACCTCACTGTCCTCACTTACATTTGCTTTGTTCCTTTCTAAACACTGAGGTGGTGAGAGAACTTGCCCCCAGGTTAAAGATGGACAATTAAAGATCCCACCAAAGCTTTCAGGCTGCTCCCTGAGCCTCAGGGTCACAACCACCATTATTGGATGCACATCCAAACCAAAATGAGCAACATGAACTCCTGCTAGCCAGGAGAAAGGAGTCAGGATCCTCTTAAACCAGATAAAAACCTACTTCCCTATCAGGAAACAATTCCTAAAGCAAGAAAGGAATCCTATTCCTCAAACTTAGAGTCTCTAAAGCAATTTAAATCACCTAAATTAACATTTAAGTGGAAAAATGTTTTCAAATATAAAAGTCTCATATTCTGCCAATATCCATCATGTTAATCTGAATCAAAATCTAAATCAAAATGAGTGCAAAAACCAGAAAAGTGAAGCCTATTACTGATAAACCGACCACTCCAGCTTCACCTAGCTGAACAAAGTACAAAAATAAACAGCAAAAATGATGACAAATGGAAAATACCAGTGTCTTACCATGTTTATAACCAATATTGTTACTCATCCAAGTACAACAGAGCTTATACCTGTTAGTTTTCATGGTGCCATTCCTTAAGGACAGTCCCAATAAGCTGACTCAGGGACTTCTGAAGACCACAGATAGATCAGAAAAATGAACCCCATGCCAAGCCTCCAGACAGATCCTGGCCCCAAACTTGTTTCTGCCTCCTACACCCCCGAGGGGTAATGGCACACTCCCATAAGGATCGGAAATGTACTATGTAGAGGCCTTGAGTATTGAAAGCAACTGGGAGCCAGGAAGGAGGATGGCTTATTTACAGTCCCAAGCACACCCCCAGGAGACACACAGACCTTACCCATAAAGCATCTCTGTCAAGTGGACAGCCATTAAGCTATTCTGAGAGAGCACTAGGGAGGGCTGGGTTCAGCTAGCAGCCCATCTTCTAGTCCTTTTCCCGTCTCTTCTAAAAGTTCATTCTCATCCCAAATCTCAACCTTTCCTGTTTCCATTTAAATTCATTTCTTTTTTTTATCCTTATTAAAATGAAGAGCAAGTTATCAGTATACTCCTTGGAACAACTACCTCCCATGTGATGAATTTATTTAGTCTGAATAAGAAATGTGTCACTAAAACCACATTCGATTTCTCTTCTTTCTAAGTCCTATTTTTGTGCCCCTAATGATTTTTTTTTCCCGCTTATCCTGAGCTTTTCCAATTTCTCCACTGCCCCTGCTGACCAGAAAACCTACACAGCACAGAGGCTCTAATGACAACCTGACCTATGATAACCTCAGTGGAAGGACGCTATCCTATGTGGGACTGACAACTTCTCCAATCCATCTTCCAAAATTCCTCTGAATCCTATCAGGATCCTGCTACTTGCAAACTTTAGAGAAGTTTTGTTTTGTTTTGTTTTGTTTTGTTTTAAAGAGAGGCTTTAAGTTGCCACAAACAAGTCTCAAATCACTCCTGAGCTACCCATCCCTTTCCTGAGAATGATCCAATGGGTAGTCCAAAAGGGCTGCCTGGCCCCCAACTCACCTTCCTACCTGTTGATCACAGCATTGTGGAGGCTTAATGAGGTAGAGATGCATCACATTTATCACTTACCCCAGATCCACTCAAATCCATCACTATGTCACAGCAAGAAGTTAAATTGATCTGACAGGATTTGCTCTTCTTCGCAAACCCATGTAAGTTATTACTCAGTACCCTATGCTCTTGTAGCTGTTTGCTGATTGATTATCTGACGATCAGGTCAAGTATCTTCTCTGGAATCACAGTAAACTAACGGGTCTATAATTTCCAAGATCATCCGTATTCCCCTTTTAAAGATAAGCAAGACAACGAATGCTTCTTCCTGAGTTCTCTAAAGCAACAGCTAATGCTTTCTAATAATGAACCAGGGCAGCCAATTCTTTAAGTGCCCTTGGAATCACATCATCAGGGTTCATTGATTCTGGGGATAATCTTTAATCGGGCCCAGATCCTGGTAAACGGCATGAAGTCCTACCTCAGCCGAGGTCAGGAAGGCCTTGGTGCCTAAGTCTGGGTGGGAAGTTGGTGATATGAGTGATTTAAATCTGTATGGCATAGGGGTGCCTGGGTGGCACAGCGGTTAAATGTCTGCCTTCGGCTCAGGGCGTGATCCCGGCGTTATGGGATCGAGCCCCACATCAGGCTCCTCCACTATGAGCCTGTTTCTTCCTCTCCCACTCCCCCTGCTTGTGTTCTCTCTCTCACTGGCTGTCTCTCTCTGTCAAATACATAAATAAAATCTTTAAAAAAAAAAATAAATCTGTATGGCATTATATCTTCAGCATTGCAATAAATAAATAAAAACAACAATGCCCTTGAAGAGAGATGGAAAGTGATATTGACAGACCAAATTGAGACATGAATCAGGCTTCACCTTCAGCAACATTGACAGTACCCTCTGTAGGACAAGAGAACGGAGCTACATAATTATCTGAGCTTACAATCTAACTGAAAAGTTCAGAAATAAACAAACATACATAGGCATGTGCCAGAAAGCAGAATGTAGAAAATGCCATAAAGGATGTGCCAAGTGATTATGAGAGTTCAGAAGAGGGATGAATCATATGCAATCGGGATGTGCTGGATTTTAGACTCACGTCCCACTAGGCTTACTCAGTAATTGAAATCTACATCAGTAAGGGAACTAATATGGTGTGTTAAGATATGGATCCCTGATTCCTAACCTAGGAGAATCTATGTAACCAAAATTCCCACCCCCCACCAGGAACAGTCAGCACAGAATCTCCAATAGTTTTGGGGAGGCAGAGAAGACCCTACAGCATGGGCAGGAGCAAGAGGCTAAGTACAAGTGACTCAGGCAGCACCCAAGCCATATTCCCTTTCATGCAAAGGTCCTTCCCTCAGGGCATTCTCCTCATCCTGCTCCAGTCTTCCAAAACCTCCACAGGCCTAATGCCAATGCTCCCCAAGACAGACCACTACGTGAAGGAAACAGGAGAGAGAAGGGGGAAGGTAAAAGGGTGGTGGTATCTGCTTTATGGAAAACAATCTACTATTCTAAAGACAGAACCTCTTCAAGGGAAAAAAAACCACCAAGAGAAATGAACTCAGTTTATCTTTGAACAGACCCCACTCCTCCCTGTCTCCCAAGTGCCTAATGCTACCATCCCCTTTTCCCCCTCCTCCCTACCACTGAAAGCTGCTCCCAGACTAGCATGCCTAGGCATCCCCAAATTACACCCCTAATAACCCAGGCCCACAGGGAAGAGTTACGGTCCTAGAACCGGGCATACTCAAGGGC
Organism: Ailuropoda melanoleuca; assembly: GCF_002007445.2. Classification (NCBI taxonomy): domain Eukaryota; kingdom Metazoa; phylum Chordata; class Mammalia; order Carnivora; family Ursidae; genus Ailuropoda; species Ailuropoda melanoleuca. The sequence continues at coordinate 20,675,495 of NC_048219.1, forward strand.
CCCACAGTGCGATGAACTGCCACATCAGCCCCCAATCATTCCCCCCAAACACACACCAAGCACGCCAGTATCTCCAGGCACAGGTGCCTCTCTGCTGCTAATCCAAACCTCCTTGTAGCACTACCTTGAAAGGTAAAAGGTCTCCGGACACAGCTGATGATTAAGGAAAAAAAGCAAGCAAAGAAATTTCCCTTTCCAACAGACCAACAGTTGTACTTCTTCAGGTTCTCTGATGCTGCAAAACACATCATCCCCAAACTTAGTGGCTCAAAACATCAATAATCACTTCTTATCTCTCGAAGTTTCTGCCGGCCAGGAATTCACGAGTGGCTCAGCGAACCAAGCCTGGTCTGGCTCGGGGTCTCTCCTGAGGTTGAAGTCAGTTGTCCACTGGGGCTGGCAGAGTCACTTCCAAGACAGCACCAAGAAACACGAATGGCAAGTGGTACTGGTTTTTAGCTAAGAACCTCAGTTCCTGTACACACGTGCCTCTCCACAGGCCGTTTGAGAGTCCTCAATGCACGGCAGCTGGCTTCCTCCAGAGCGCGTGAAACAAAAGAGCAAGGCAAACCGCAGTGCTTTTTATGACTTAGCCTCAGAAATCACACTATGTCTTTTCCTCTATATTCTACTGGTTATATAAGGCTAGCTCTGATTCCGTGTGGGAGAGAAATTACCAAGGGCAGTAATCTCAGGAGGCAAGGATCATTGAGTGCCATCTTAGAGGCTGGCTACCACAGTATTCCTTAAAATAACACGTGGCAATAGCAGGAGAAGGAAGGAGGGAAGGGAAAGGAGAGAGGAAGGATGGGGCAGAAGGAAATATTTTGATTCCCAAAGGCTTAGACCAGAGAGAAACAATATGCCCAGTTCTCTCCAGAGACTTGTCAGGTCTACCTTACCCTAGCATGCCTGAACCAAGTCCGGCTTCCTAGGCAGGAATTCCCAACGGTAGCTAAAAGCCAGGAGGACATGAGAAAGTTCCTCTGGAACCCAGAAAGCAAGACTAACCTCCCTCCCTCCTTGCCCACCCCACCTTTGCTGAAGCAATGATGCAACAGTTACCTGAGGATGAATCTGTGGCTTGTCGCACGTGGCCTCAAAGTCCAGCACTAAAAAGTAGTGATACCTCTGGGGAGGGAAGGGCACCATTGCCGCCATGGATGCGCCAAAGCCGTGGGCCGCCAGTTTTCTGGTGGATATGGAGCAGAACTCCGGAACACCACAGGGAGAAAATAAGTGGGAGCCCAGCACTTTTCTTGCTCTTGAAAGTAAATATGAAGAAAATCGAGCTGCTCCAGTCTGTAAAGGTGCTAGCATTGAACATCCAGAAGCATCTAAAACTTAGGGGAGGAAAGTTTAAAAAAAAAAAAAAGAAAAGAAAGAAAGAAGAAAAAAAAAAAAAGAAGAGCCTGGGTTACTCCCCTCCCACGGTGGCCCTGTTCCATCTGGTCTTCAGGAATAGTCACACAACATGAACCACTCCCCAGTGTTTCTGGACCCCTTTTCTAAATCAACAGTATTCATTCCTGAAGTTCAAGACCCTAATACTGGCCCCTGCAGCATAATGACAGCTCTGAGTCTCCAAGATCATTCTCAGAACAACCTGCCATGTTGGCCTTCATCTTTAAATGGAGCTCTAAAGTTCAAAAGAGAGGAGAGAAAAATTCTGTGGTCATTTTTCAGGTGGCAACAGTTAACGAAAAGCTAAGGTTCCCAAAGTAACATGAGGTGACCCAGCTGCACAATCAGTCCTGAGACCTAAGGAGCCTCAGACAAACAGTGGAAAGTGCCAAAGATTCTCTCCTCAGCTCCATTACAAGCCATTTGCCCCTGGCTTTCTAGTCTGTATGGCACACCTCCACATACCCTCCCCTCCCGTCTCCCAAGGTGAAATGGAACGCAGCCAATCACAGCGGAGCTTGCTCCTGATGTGCTGGTGATTCCCCAGCGCCCCCGCCCCCCCCCACACACACACCAGTAAGTGGCACCCTGGGGGAATGAATGACGCCTGGAGAGCACAGCTGGCAACAGCCTCAGGCCTTCCCGTTTGCTGCCTTTAGACTCACTCTTACTAGAGGCCCTGAATGACTGCAGGACTTTTTTTAAATAGGAAAGAAAAAGAGAAAACCTGCTGGGCTGGGGATTCCCCAGCGCCCCCGCCCCCCCCCCCACACACACACCAGTAAGTGGCACCCTGGGGGAATGAATGACGCCTGGAGAGCACAGCTGGCAACAGCCTCAGGCCTTCCCGTTTGCTGCCTTTAGACTCACTCTTACTAGAGGCCCTGAATGACTGCAGGACTTTTTTTAAATAGGAAAGAAAAAGAGAAAACCCAGATGTGGCAGTAATGGGAG
>NC_048219.1:20678057-20686182 GCF_002007445.2 Ailuropoda melanoleuca
TTCCTTAAAAAAAAAAAAAAAAAAAAAAAAGGAACAAAGCAGAAATTTTGTTTTTACCCCCTTACATCCAATATTCAAACTCCCTCAACTTTAATTCTCAAAGTCTCAAAGTCAAATGAGAAATCTCACTGCTCAATGCAGAAATGGCCATAGTTTATGCCTTCCGAAGCCCCATTCTAATAGAGCCAAAAGCTTGCTTCTGAAAGGCTGCAAATGGGCACTGGCTTCTTCCTGCAGGGCTGAGGCCGGTAGCAGCCTCTGAAGTCCAGAGCACACTCAGAGCCAGAGGTCACTACTATCTGAATGGACATGTACAATGCCAAGTATCACTTTTCCTTCTGGCTCTTCCCTAAATCACTGAATGACCTACAATAACTTGCCTGCATATGTACTAGGACACATGTGGGTCCTCAATTTCCCCATCCCCATAGTGAGATTTCATGGGAATTCAGAGGTGCTAAGACTGAAAAGTATTTTAAGTTCTTCATGGATCCTACAGAGCACAATGCTTGCTTTCACCATGGCTTTACAGCATTTCCAAGAACGCAGCCCAAACTCCTCAGCTCAGGGTAGACAAAGGCTGGGTTGGATTTCACTATGGAATCCCTTGGAAAGCCAAAGGGGCCAACATTCCTTTGAAAACCAGAATCCAAAATAACTTCACATCACCACCCCCTCTCCTTGAACAGTACTGGAAACTTTGCTGAGATGGGAGACACCAGTCTGTTCAGATTATGCATTATAGTTTGGATCCAAAGTCCCTCAGGGCCTTAGAACTCTCCTCTAACTCCTTGAAGTCAGGACTTTTTAAAGTCCTGATGTTTGTCAATATTCATAGAATGTATATAGTATATGTAATCAACCAGACCCCATCTGCCAAATACTATTGGCAATTAAGCATCATGATTAAAGAGGCCTTCTAGGTTTGAATCCTGGCTGAGCCACTTATTTGCCATTGCACCTTCAGCAAGCTTTGTTCTTCCATCCCTCACCTGTAAAATGACAACAATAATAGCTCTTACTCTGTAAGTGAGAATGAAAGAGAGGACACATGTAAAGCACTAAGAGCAGTGTCTGGCACGTAGGAGCTCAATATAGCTTACTATTATTACTACTACTATTAATACTACTACTGTTCTATTGGGCTATGCCAAGCCTGGACCCCCATACTTGGGGCCTATATATCCAATTAATGCATAAGGCAACCTCAGAGAGTAACATCCAAATCTCTTGCATGCCCAGAATGCTCTAGGCCTCCCATACAGCATACTATATGTGCACTATCCCCTTCCATTAGCGACACATTGATGACCAGAAGTCCTCTTGCCTGCAGGTCTTGCTTTCTCAACTGATCTCACCCACATCAGAAAGCTTCTCTTGCAGGAAGTCTTGAGAATAGACGATAGTAGGAGACCAGTCCTCCACATGTCAGTAATCACTGGATTCCACACTTCCTTTACGTCTAAAAACCAAGTTCAACTCAAATCAAGAAACAGAGGGCAGCTCTTCCTCCTCCCTTCCCGAAAAATTCAATCTTGTGGCTTTAGAGTCATTAGTTGTGGCAGAGGAAGGTAGTATCTACAAGTTGGAGTAGGGGAGCAGAGGAGTCTGGGGGTGGGAGTGAAGGGTATCCGAGGCCAAGGAGAGTAAGGGATGCATCCGTACAGAGGCAAGAAGGTGTGATGTAGCACTCAGAGCCCATGTGGGGTGTGGAGGGCATGGGGAAGTGGGGAGCAAGCCTGCTGCGGGGAGTCACAAGCAGGGTAAAAGAGGCACTCAAGAGGGGGAAGGAGCAATGGTAACAATGGGAGACTGGTTACATACAGAGGGATTGATCAAAGAAGAGCGTATATTAAGGGTAATGAGAACCAGGTTTCTCATTGTTACAGGATGGGACTAAAATATGGAAAGAGGAAAAAAACCCATGGTGTCAAGCTGAAATTGGAGGAAACAGTGTGAACTCATGGTTTCTGATATATAATATATAAAAATAAAGGTAGACGTAATTGTGAGTATGAATACACACACACACACACACACACACACACACACGTATTTTCTAGCTGTCTATTGAAGGGCCAGGGAGCAGCAACACTCCAGCAGCAATGAGCACACCTAGCACCCGGCTGCCTTCTAAATGACATTCTTCAGCGGAAGAACCACAGCTTTTTGAAGAAATGACTGATTCCACAACTATGGCAGGGAAAGTACAAGATGAGGCTAGAACATCTTCTTTGGGGGCCAGAAAGCAAGGAAATGCCCAAAGAATGATGGGAATTAACCAAAAGGATATAGAAGCCAGTTTGAAGGAGCTCCCACTGGCAATAAATAATGATATTAATAGATTATATTGCATTGAATAGAAAAGAAAACAATGAGTCTAAAATACACTAATTAATGAATTAAAGTTTGACAAGGGATATTCACATAGTTTCAAACTATTTCCCCACAGAATGATTATTAATCGTAATAGGAAGTATACAATGGAGAAGCCTGGCAGACATCCCCTTAATCAAGTGATCAAAATGAACACAACGGGATAAATCAAAATCATGCACCACATGATAAGAAGCAATGAGAAGAAAGCATCATTTCTGTGATACTCCTGTCATAGATGCATAATCTAACTCTAATCATGAGAAAATATCCAACAAACCCTAATTGAGGAAGAACCTACATAATAACCAGCCTATAATCTTCAAAAGTATCAAGATCATGAATGTCAAGGAAATTGTACTGAGCAAAATCTAAAGGAGATTAAAGGGACTTGATAACTAAATGCAATGCACATTCTGAACTAGATCATTTTGCTACAAAAAACGTTACTGGGACAATCGGCAAATTGAATGGGGTTTCAGAATTAGAAGGAGGAAGGTACCAATACTAATTTCCTGGTTTTGCTGGTTGTACTACAGTTGGATAAGAAAATGTCCTTGCATGTAGGAAATACACCCAAAGTATTCAGAGTGATGGGGCATTAGGTCAGCATTAGCTCTCAAATAGTTCCACAAAAAATTCTTTGTACTGTAAATTCCAACTTGTATGTAAATTTGGCCTACTCCAAACTTTTTAAAAATTATTTTTTTAATCTATATGCTGCAATGTGGTTTAAAAGAGAGGAGTAGGGGAGGAGAGATAGAGACAAGAGACAGTATGTGAGGGCTCAATCTCTCCATACTGCCCACGGCCTACCTTAAGAGCCAAAGTCAGCCCTTAAAGCATCAAGTCTCTTTGATAAGAGCCCCCACTCAATGCCCCCTCACGGAGCACTCCTGACACCACTAGAGCCTTTTCAGGAAACAGCCCTACGCTCCCTGCAGAGGCATCCCACCTGCCTTGCACCCTCTGACCTCTTCAGGATTCCCCTTTCCTACTGCTGCTTTATACGTCAGTCACAAGTTTGTAGACTCCAAGCCTATAACTTGTATCATCAATTGGGACTTTGAGTATCTAGTCAAGAGGCAGAACTCAAAAGGAACAGTTTATGACTCTATGTATTTCTGCATACTGTCTTTCATCAGAGACCAAGACTTATACACATTTATTCTCAGACACCCTTCTTCTTCTCCTAGCAATTAAAGGTAGTAAGTAGTCCATGGCAAGGAGGAAAATAAATGATTCCCTCCTCAAAATGAAAGGACCAGCCCCCAGTGGAGACAGGGGAGTGGTAAATAGGGACTGCCATGGGGCCAGCCCGATTTGGAGAAACAGGCCTGCACCACAGCCCCTGGAGGATGGTCTCTGTGCAGAGTATTTACACAACAGACACCAATGGCTCCTCTGCAGCCATTACTGTCGGTCAGGTAAATAACGCATGTGCCAAAACACACATTTAATGAGGGAAATAATATGCCTTTATAAAAAGCCTCAATCTGTATTTACCTGAGAGACCAGAGAAGCACCAAATCACCAGATTAGTGGAACCACAGAGGAGTCATTCTGGTGTCTTGGGTAAATAGACATTTTATAGCCTTCCATTACTGAGGGGGGAAGAGAGAGCAAAGGGAGGGGGCCATCCTTTAACATCCACATACACAGGCCACGGGAACGTGGGGGATAGGAAAGAAGAGAGGGCCATGATGAAAGATGGGGTCTACTCCCACCCCATCTCCCCAACTGCAAATACAGTTGACCCTTGAACAACACAGAGGATGGGGCACCGACTCCCATCCCCAAACAAAGTGGAAAATCCGCCTACAACTTTTGACTCTCCAAAAATTTAACTATAATAGTACTGTTGACCAGAAGCCTTACCAATAACATGAACAATTAATACAGATCTTATATATGTATTATATACTGTATTCTTAAAATAAAGGTAGAGAAAAGAAAATGTCAAGAAAATCGTAAGAAAGAGAAAATACATTTACAGTACTGTACTGTACTTATAGAAAAAAAATCGACATGTAAGTGGATCCAGGCATTTGAACCCATGTTGTTCAAGGGTTAACTGTACTTGGAATCCCTGGGAAGGGTTTAGGATGGTACCATTCCTGGATTCAATCCATTCCATTAAAAACCAGACTGGGAGGCAGGAGCACATTCCAGAGAAATTCTATGGCACCAGAGGCAGGCTCTGAGTCCAGCCAACTAGAAGCACCTGAGAGAGCTGCAGCTTTCCCAGGTCCCAGGCCCAGGGCAAGCCCCTGACCCAATCTGACCAATAGTATCACAAGGACTCAGGTACCCAAGTCACAGAGGCATCACCAGAGAGCACAGTAACACCTGTGTGGAACCACTCAGTCACAGGCTCTGTATTAGGCAGCTAAAAATAGCCTGGGAAAAATCTAAATAAACTGCATGCCTTCAAAAGTCATAATCTTCACGCTAATGAAGGCATCCTTGCTGCCAGAGCACTTTCTGCACAAATCACAGATTGTCTAAGGTGAAAGAAAACCTAAGGGGAGACACAGTATAGCCAGCCACAGAAAATGAGCCCCAGGAAGAGAAAAGGACTGCCCAAGACTCACAGAGCAAGTAACAACAGAACTCAGGGCTCCTGATTCCCACACCAGGGTCTCAGACCACTGCCCCAACACACGGAGCAGGCCTCACCGCTCACCTCCCAAGCTTCTCTGAAGTCTCATGGCGCAGGCCGAGGGCCTGAGGGTTCGGCCTAGTCTGCTGAAAGTTAGAGGCTGAGGCAGAACAAAGTGTGACATGCCCTGGAACCTCTCTACACAACTTCCTGATGGCCCCAAAGTAAAGTGGAAGCAGGAACTCTAAAGCTGGGTCCTCACCTGAACAAAACCCTCTCCTGCTCTTTACAGCCTGTCACTCCCTTGGCCTGTAGCTACGGCTGCTTCTGCTTCAAGGTGGGGCGAGGGAGAGCATCCTCAGCATCAGAAGCAGCTGGTAACCCTAAGTTACCAGGAGAGCTACAGTCACTAAGACCTTAGTGAACACCACATTCTGACGGCGACATCGCAGGCCACAGGAGGCTTACTCTCCTCTTCAATTAGCCGTCTCAGCAGCTCAAGACAGCACATAAAAAGAGGTGACTGTGATTTGCCTGCTGTTTGCTAACTTACCACTACAGCCAGTAGTCTGGGCAAACTCCTTCGAGGGGCCAAAGCTGGGAGACATCTCTTTGCAAAGTCCTACAAGTCAGTTGTGACACCCATCACACGTGAGAAGGGGGCAAAGGTTTGTTGCTAACACACCATAAATAGGACAGAAATGAAGGAAGGGCAGAGTACGGTACTCTTATCCCTTTAAGGACCTCTCACACTTATAGACAGCATCTGATCCCAGAGGAGAGGTACCAAGAACAAGCCACTCCCCTGCTTCCAAGATGGAACTGTTATAGAAACAAGGAGTTACACAGCACAGATGCTTAAACACTGGAATCAGACAAGTCTAGGTTCAAATCCTGACTCTACCACATATATATATTTTCTTAAGTAGGCTGCACACCCAACATGGGGCTTGAACTCGTGACCCCAGGATCAAGAGTTGCATGCTCTACCGACTGAGCCAGCCCCTCTACCACATATTCTTAATAACAGCTATAATAATAATACCTATCTCTTTGGGGTTCAGTTTAACCACACAACGTATATAGAGCACTTTGTACCACTTTAAGCACTCAACAGAACAGAGCTACTATTGTTAATGCATGAGAAAGAGGAGAGGAAAACAAAATTAGAAGCCAGGCACTGTATTAGTGATCTACATATTTCATCCTCCTAACTCTCAAGCAAAATGGGGAACAGTATTCCCATTTTACACAGAAACAACTAAGCCTCAGAGGTCCTCAGCTCTTCGGGGCCCTGTTCTCCTCTCCTGTGTTTGAGAGCCCACATCTCCCACTTGATTGAGTCCCCTATCCACCAAAGGGCTAAAAATACATATCAACTTCAGTTTTTCCTCTGAGGTGTGACTTTAACTAACTCAACCATAAGCAATGATCAAGTCTGTCCAAATCATCCAAATTTCATTTCTTCCCTAATTTATCACATTTTAACAAGAAAAACAAACTGCAGCCCTGGGTACAAAAAAACAGAAACAGGAAGGGGTACCTTGGACTAAAACAACCGCAGCATAAGAAACTCAAAGCCTCTTCTCAAACACATTTCCAGAGGAGCAGAGAAACTGGCAGGAGGCAGGGTGATGACTAGTTCTTGCTCAGGTCCCCAAATGTGATGTTTCCTTTTACAAATCGGTGCCTTGGCAAATGCTATTGCCCTGCTTTGGAATGTTATTTACATTTTCACCAGCTCCTTCTTCAAAATGCAGCTTAAAACTTCCTTTTAGTAGCTTTCTCTGATACTCCATTAGAAAGTTAATTGCTTAAGTGTGATCCAGTAACACACTCTATTCCTATTTCATAACTTTTTGCCTCACTATACTGTACATAACTTTTTGTCTCACTATATTGTAAAATTTTAATCTATTTCTCCTACTACGATTTTCAGAGCGTTAGGTGAGAAGACTGTAAGATAGCAGGTATAGGTATGTGTGCGTGCGTGTAAAAAAAGCATAATTTCTTTGACTGTTTTTTGTCAGACCCTTTAATGCATTTTAAAATTTCAAGTAGCATTAAAGAAAAGCATCAGATTAATTTTGTCACCTAAATAGCACATGAGTTTAAAACTCTGAGAAACACTGAGATTCACATAGATCCTTAAAGGCAAGGACCACATTTTATTCATTTCTGTGTTCCCAGCACCCAGCACAGGACCAGGCACAAAGTCAGTGTGAATCAATGTTTGTTGAATGAATATGCCCAAAGTCCTGATGTCAACTGCTCTGGAATCAGAACATGTTAGAACAGAGCCCGACCCTAAGCACCAAGCAAAGCTGCTTTTTTTCCCTCTCTCCTTCTTCCTAGCCCACCCCTTTCTGTCCTCCCCAGTTAAAGACAGAGAGAGACACCACATTGCCTTGGTGGTGGAATACTATTAAAAGGATTAATTTAGGGACCGGTGTTTGGACTGTCACATCCAATCACTACCCACAAATCTACAGCTTCCCAAATCAAGCTCATGCAAAGAGGAATCAATTGCAAGGACACAGAGGGTCTGAACAGGCATACTAATGGCCTCCTGAGGTGCCAGCGGCCAGCTCTGACACTCCCATAAATTATCCGCCTTTTGATTTTACCTGTAGCTGTGGGGCACAAGGCACAATTTTGAACATATCAAAGCAATCTCTTGTAACTCAAGGCTCCCCCAAGAATGTCCCCAAAGGAGGAGGGGCTAAAAATAATGACCCAAAGGGTATCTGCTTCCCTGGTCCAAGCACTCATCAATTAAAACCCAACAGGACCAAGTGGATAAAGCGGGACCCAAATCACTCCTAGCACATCTGGACAAAGCATGCATCAGTCTGCAGTTCTGCAATGACTACACATCTCTCACTCAAAGAAAGAGAAATCACAGCAATAAACTACCACAATTTCATCTGGAAGCAAATCCGCACCAGCTCTGACAGTACCTCACAGTGTGACCTTGGGCAACACACTTAACCTTCGTGGGCCTCAGTTTCCTCACAGGGATAAGCAGGGACAATAATACTGACCATCTGACTCATTCCCAGAATGATGGTGAAAAGTAATAAAAAAACATTCAAGAGGCACTTTACGGGGGCGCCTGGGTGGCACAGTGGTTGGGCGTCTGCCTTC